>NC_090654.1:241266592-241459391 GCF_040937935.1 Hyperolius riggenbachi
TTGTATTTTGTATGCAAGAAAAAAAATGTACCTGCTAAAAAAATTAGAACGATTTGTGTAACCTAACTGCCCTCAAACACTTTCCTAATTTTTGAATCTTATTCAGTGTCTGAGAAATACCACGGTCTCTTTTCCACAGGCAGTGGATAGGCAGTGAAATGCCTCTCAAACTAACAAGCTGCTGCCTGGTAACTGCTTGCTCAAGTTCAACTGCCCATGGAAATAAACCCTAACTCGTCTAAAAAATGTTGTGCAATTTCATTTTATGGTAGAAAAGTATAAGGCATATAGGCAAAAAGAACCAACTTATGAAAACCGGCCCAAAGTAGAGCGGTTTCCCAAGCAACCAGTTAGAATTCTTGTCCCCGTTTACTGGATGAAACATGACTGTTTTGCAACCGTATAAATAAATCAGACCTATTGTGTTAAGGTGCAAACACACATCCAATCTTGAGTGGCCAATTGTACCCCTTTCACGTACTGTAGTACGAGGGTCAAGAGATTAACAGATTGTAGAGGTAAATTCTAATACTACATGACAGTGGTAAAACTGGCAATTCAAGATTGGAAGATTGAATGTGTGCATTATAAAACTGCAAAATTAATTGTTTTTGGGGTGTTCTTTGCACTCAGCCTCCTGTTATTTGCTTTGCAAGTACAGTGTATGCTTCACCTTTTACTTGATGTCCACCATCCATCGCACAAAACATTTATCCCTTGTATGCATATTTATCATGTAATATAAGATGTACGTGAAATTATACATAGTATGGGTCAGATGTACAGAGGCACATTGAACCGTAGTTCAGTTATGTAGTGGCTGCTTCAATATGTGCGTATTACATTGGACCACCTTTGTTTCCACAGGTTATCCTCCAAACTGGATTAGCACCTCAGAGTTGCAACAGTCTCCCACTCCATCTCGAATATTAATCTGGGTTCAAGTCAATCTAAACTAACCACACAAAATATCTGTGCAGTGATTAAAAAACAAAAACTATATACTGTATATACACTGCATCTGGAGATGCCTTCCCTTTACATGTGCTACACTACATCCCCACCACTTAAACTGTTGTGTGAAGAAAAGGACACCCAGTGTTCTACCCAGAATGGTTTTCCAGCCGGGTGGCATGAAAAAGTAGCTGGGTGGGGCGAGATGAGAGAATGCAGGGCCAGTGCTTCTGTGTGCAATTCTGCTTACAGAGTAGGAAGTGAGCAGATGACAACCGGGTGCTCACCAAAACTAGAAGGGTGGACCACCCAGCTAAAAGAGCCTGGGGAGAGCACTGCCACTGGCAAAACACAAGGACCCCTCTTTTCAAGGACATCTCATATTTTAAGGCATAGTGTTAATAAAAAAACAAAACCACTTATACAAAGATTACCCCAAATGATATGCCAATATCTGTACCATACAAACCTCACTTGTGGTCATGCCATTCCATAAAATGTATTAAAAACTGGGGAACTAACCACATCCTACTTAGTAAAAATTACAAAAATATAAAAGCATGTGAAAGCAAATTAACTACTACTAGTCTGATTTTATTTTTTATCATCAAACCTTGAGGTATCAGTCTAGGTTGTATGTTAAGTCAGCCTGGAAGGCTAAACTTCAGTATGTAGGAAATTCAGAGAGGGAAGCAATAGAATTTTAAAAGGAATTTGTAAAACTGAACATTTTTGATTCAATCAGATGTTGTACTTGCAAAAGCTAATCGAATTCAAGTTTTAATCTAATCTGCAAATTCTTGATTCAAACAAAATCTGTATTTAATATATGAAGATTCATCTGCTAGTGAGACTGGTAGAGCTTAAAGGGACTCCGAGCACTTCTCATCGGTATACCTTTAAGCTAGACAACTAACAAAGTCGTGCTATGACCCCTCTAAAGGAGCCTCTTGCAATGGCCATGCGTGTCACTTCCTCTTCCTGCTTCATTCAGTGATGCACTACTCTAACAGAGAAGACAGGGGTGACCCGGAAGTTCTAACATAGCCAAGATGGCAGTCGCAAGGTTTAAATTAAATTTGAAAACTATTTGGTGTAGAACGGCGATTCAGGCATCAAATGAAAGAGAGCACAAGCTACAGAAAGGTTTGCATCTTTAAGTACTTTGCAGTACTGGTCGGAGTCTCTTTAAAGGACCCATGAGAGGTGCTCTGAGTCCCATTAAAATGTACCTCAATCCCTGATCCCATAACAGGAAGATGGCCTCTGAATAGCCCTGCTTTTTAATTACCACTGCTGCCTTCCACTCTACAATCTCTGTGGTCAATTACCAGTGTGTACCCTGCACTGGACAAGTGTGCAACAATGGCATCATACGTGGCACGCTGTAAAACCATCGGACTTTGGCACTTGTCTCACTCTGCACCAATAGAGATGGGTGTGAAGTAATGCGAGTGTTAGTGGTCTGAGAACTCAATCACATGGGGTGAGGGACCAGGGCAGCACTGTACTTTGACAGTCATTTCCACAGCATTGCCTCATGTTAACCTGGGAGAGAAGCCACAGCGGCAAGTAACGTTCATTAAGAATGTTGTGATTTGTGTTTTTTTTTAACCTAGAATACCCACTTTAATTGGATTGGTTAAAGACAGCAAATATGAGTAAATGTACCCTTATAAATTAGAAAAGATTCTTCCTGAGCTGCTGATTATTACACACTATAGGTCTTAAAGGGACACTATAGAGAACTAAGAAGTTTTTAAGCAACATAAGATCAGTATGAGGTAAGTGATAAAGAAATTAGGACTAAAAGTAAAGCTATGCCACATAATCCACAGCTTCAGCTGGAATGCCTTCTCTTGTGTAGTCAGAGACAGCTTCAGAACAGCTCATTTACCTGCTTTGTCACACAAGGATTTTGTTAAGTGTAGGTAAAAGGAATTACAGCGCCAGTGGCGCAAAGGAACAGTGGAACCCTATCACGTCCTCACATGGAGAGAAAAGAACCACCAAGAAAGCAGCTGCTGTAGTTGTCCCCCATAGGTGAGTGAGCTGTTCCATCACCAACTTCACAGACAACAACATTCCTGCTGAAGTTGTGGGTAATGCTTTACTTTTTATTTATTCATCATTCTGATTTCTTTACCACTTTTACCTCAGATATTTCTTCTATTATCTAAAAACATTTTAGTTTGCCATCGTGCCCCTTTACCTGCCAATTTTCTGTTATATAAGCAAATGTAACTTTATCACAATGGCCTCAATTCACTAAGCTTTATCAAACGTTTAATAATTTACCTCAAGGGTAAAATCTAATTTTTAATTCACTAAGGTGTTCTAGATTTATTGAACGTTTTATCTTCTATAAATCTATAACACCTTAGCGAATTCAAAATTAGATTTTACCCATGAGGTAAATTATCATATGTTCGATAAAGTGTTTGATAAAGCTTAGTGAATTGAGGCCAATGTAATTAGTTTACTACAGCAATAAAGCAAGAAGCTTTTTCTATTTATAAAGTTGGTTTGTTCCATCAGAAAGAGCGTTAAAATAGTATTTGATAAACTATTTTTAACTGATTTAAAAAGGCAACAAATTTATTTAGAGTCATATTGGCTTCTTGGTATTCAATGTTTGTCCAGTCCAACTACATGAAATTGTAAAGTGCAGATCCCCCGAACAAAAATTCTTTGAGTCCGTATAACTAAATCAGCATATAAGATATTATAAACATTTACACTTAAAGTTCTATTAAACTAAGTTATGTGACACAAAAAGGATATAGTTAAAAGTTTTATTAATCTTTGTTACAAGTAAATTTGGTTGAAAGTTTAGTAAATGAGTCAAATTTTACAAACATCTTGATTCAGAATGGTTTTCTAAACTGAAAGGAAAGGAGGCTTCAAAACGACTGTTTCTGGACCGGCCAGATGTCGGAAAGGTTTTTAGAACAAAATTTGAGAGATAATCTGGCCCTGTGAAGTTGTGTGTCAAATACAGGTCATCCGTAGGTACAAAAAACAATGACTGTCTTGCTGTTAAACTGAGGTTAAGTAGTGCTAGAGTAAAATTGCAACAGTACAAAATACTGCAGTTTGAAAAAAAAAACAAAAAGACTATAAATGTAAATTTTAACAAATTTAGAAAAACAGTACAGATACACTTGCAGATCTGTCACCTACACAGAACAGAGGTGGGCAAGACTGCCACTTAAAATGTACAAGACAGGTCACCACTAAGGCAACATTAATACTTTTAAACTTAGGTGTACATAGATTGAAACAAACATGGCAGATTTTGTTCGAAAGACTTGACAAACATTTTCACATGGCTTTGATGGTTTGCAACATTATTATTATTTACTTACATAAAATTTGACTATTTTTGGTCCTTTATTTTCAATAATGTGTAACAGTCAACTTCTAGTTTAATAAATTTGTATTCAAACTATTTAAAAAAGCCAATTTTAGCATGTAGTCAACAGCATCAAATAGGTATTTTTCATAACTAGGCTGATAAGGATTTTTAAGGTTCATAAAAGGTTATGCTCCTTATCAAAATATAGCTGAGCTGTAACTGAAAAACCACTATAAAAAAAGTAAAGCCTGAAGATATGGAGATGGGGCAGATTGAACAAAAAATGTGTGGCAAAATCTAGTTTTACCTATTAGGGTTTTTCAATGACCAATTGGGAAAAAGACCAACTTGATTTCAAAGTGAAGCCTTCAAAAAGGTTTCTTACTTTAGGGCAAAAATAGACCTCTGCTTTTGACTGCTGTGTCTGGCAACACTGAGTAGCTCATGATGCTTGAGATATGTTGGGGTGGTCAATTTGAGCAAATCTATGCAGCTTGAAAATTGATTGTTCGAGTTTCCCCCTATTTTGATTAAATTCGTCCATTTTGCATAATTCTGCATAAACTCAGAACTATTTGCAACTCACTGACCATCCCTACTGATTACTTCTCCATGATTTTGCCTATAGGATGAATCTTAAAAACTGATAATGTGCGGATATTGTTTGCCAAATCTGAGGCAGGTTTCACACTGCAAACTGGCAGCAGCGATGCGGTGCATCTCACCCGCCGCGCCACAAGACACAGGCCTTCAGGGAACACCGCGTTAGTATGTGGTGTTCCCTGTCTGGCCACAAGCCAAGCAGGAAGTGAGGCGTGCTTGCCGTCACTTCCTGCTTTCGTATGCAGAAGTGCACGTAAGCATATTAAGATACACTTCTGCAACGCCAACATTTTTAAAATCCCCACGTTGCCATAGAGTAACACGACTTCCAATCAGACGCAAGTACGTGCGTTAACGTAGTTTTGCCCTAGCATCGGGGATGCAGCAAAAACGTCACTTCCGTCACATCGCACCGTACTGTGGCAGTATGAAGGTCTCCATAGATTTTCATTGCCCGGCGGTGGGATGCAGTAAAAAATCCACACCGAACCACCTCGGTGTGAAAGGGCCCTAAATGGCTGGTTGCAATCACATGATTATGCCTAAGGGCCCGTTTCCACTACAGCGTTTTATGCATGCAGATACGCATAACCTATTACAAACAATGGGACTGTTTCCACTTGTGCGGGATTCTGTGCGCTTTGTCGTGCATAAAAAAAAATCGTCATGGCAGAACTATCAGAATTTGCACGCCGTAAGCGATTCGTCAGTAGTGTAACTATATAGGAAAACCTCAAGCGCTTTAAGCTTGCGGTTTTCCTGGCGTTTCCACATGCGTTTTCGCTTAAAAACCTATGTCAATGCTTGCTGGCATTGACATGGTTAAAATCGCGTTGTCAAAACCGCGAACGATTCCACGTGAAAATCCGCATGCAAACGGCAACGAAACTGCAACCGGATTCATTGCCGCGATTTTCCCGCCGAAAACGCGCCGCACAAGTGGAAACGTCCCCTAAAGGTGGTTGCACATGCATAGATTGCCACCAAATATGGCAAACAGATCAATCCTTCTCAATACGAATCTGATCAGAGGGATTGAAGCCTTCCAAACACTGCACATAGATTTTAACTTGAAGTCTATTGAGAATCTATTGAACCACAGTTCAAATCAAATGCACCAAACTTGCCTCTTGAGCTTCATTAACTCATTTAGGACATGAATGCGCTGGCCCTTGAGGACCAGAATTTTTTCTTCATTCTTGCGTTTGTGATCACTGTGATTGGCTCACAGTGATCACCTGGTAAGGGGCCAATGAAACTGAATGAAAAATAAAAAATGCCCGGCACCATGTTTAAACAGCAGGTCCTTTCCGCATACCAATGAAACTACCAACTCATGTCCCAATTGTGCGCGCAAGCAAAACTGTATGCGCAACATGTCCACATTCAGAACAAGGTTGTTCCAATGACACACACGTGGCCAACTGCACAATATTAGCCGAACAGTCACATGAGTTAATCCACCCGGATGGACTGTGCACCCTGCCCGATATTAGTCGCTCGTCTTTTCATTTGGTTACACTATATACACTTGGTAGTCATCCAACACCAAAATCAGAGAACAATCAGGTGTTTTAGATGAGCGTGTGTACGGGCCTTAATAGGTTCTGTATGCAGAGGAGGTGGTTGTTTGGGGCCACCCCAGCTAAAAATATAACCTATGCATACAGCTGCCCCTCCCATGAATGAGTACACTGCTCCCTTTCCTACACCCACCGGCTAGAAGCTACTCCATCGCTACAACACTGTCTCTTCCCCTCTCCCAGCCACAGAAACAGGAAATTCTGCAAGTAAACAACATGTCTAATGTCAGTATAATGCTTGTGCCTAGAACTGTCTCACTAGCTACTGGATCCCAATAGCTGCAGGTGACCATTATTGTGTGCATGTTTGGATCTTTACAGACTCTACCACTAATCTTATTTTAAAGGGGGAGAAAAGGAGGGGGGCATTTTATACATGGCCACTATCTTGGTATTAAAAACAAAAAAGAAAAACAATGAAACCATTAGGGCTCTTTCACAGAGTCCTTTGTGGAAACCCCTTAGGAATATCATTGCTTTGTGGTGATATTGTCCGTTGGGAAGCAGAGTGTGCAATGTCGCAGTGTGGTGGGTTCCAATGCAGTAAAACACAGCCTGCTGTGCTTTAACTGATTAATGTGAGAGTTTACAGTAAGGCATACTTTCAGTGTATGCCTCACTTTATGGTTGCACAACAGCGGTAGCGCAATATTTCAGCTATGTTATGTTGCGCTTTTATCACAACTGACTGTGTGAAAAGTCCACTTCTCTCACTGATGGTTGTGAGCGTGGTTAAAAATGGTCATTTAGCTGCATCCATGCCATAAAGGTGCCTGGAGAGAGGACAGGGAATTGCTGCTAGTACATTAGTAAAATTACCAATTTTCTACTACGGACAAAGGCCTGGGTTCCCACTAACCGCTATTTTCTTAGCAGATTGTGATTTGCGAATGTATATTTAGAAAATCGCATCCCTCAAGCAGAATCACACCCACAGCATTACATTAGCAATAGCTTTTCAAATCATAAGCGTTCAGAAGCGCTGCTAGTTGGGTCCTAGGCCTTAACCTACCCAGACTCATTTAGAACCCTCCCCCTACCACCTAATCCTTGTTTCGCTGATGAAAGGGGAATGCCCCTGAAACACGTTGCAAATGAAACCAATCAAAGTAAGTTACTTTGTACACAGGTTCTCTGTGTCCTTTCTGCACGCATCCCATCCATTCGACACCAACTATACCGCTTAACTCCCGTTAGCTTAGAGTGTTTGAGCGGAGCAGCTGAAAAGACCACTACAGGAGGCCACTCCTAGAAGCATTATCCACCGAAACATTCCTCAGCCGGTTGGCCCACCTCTTACTTCATCCCTTTGAGTGCTCTCTGCCCCCCTTCTGTCTTTTTCAGATAATTCAGCCACTGTACAGAGCTGCACCACCTGTCACTCATCCTACACTTATTCATTGTCTACACACACGACAAACCCAAATCGCTCCCTCCGCACTCGTGGGAGCCTCTGCAGGGGTTAGAAACCTATCCTCTTTGTCCTTCAGAACCACCAATAGTTGTGGGGTCCAACTAAAGGTGCCCATTAACAGTACCATTTTTTTCTTCAAATTCAATCTTTAAACGCGATTTGAAGGATCAAAACTAATCAGAAGGCAATTATCAATTGTTTCCATTAACGGAACGCTTGGAAGTGTACCCAAGGCGATGTGCGGCTTGATGAGATAAATGTGTATGTACAGTGCATAAAGCGTATTCATAACCAGGCCGTTTTAGTCTTTTGCTGCCTGAAAGTAAATTTTTAGGCATGGAAGTGACAGCTGTCTATAGTAGACATCACTGATAAGCTAACTACAGCCATTAAAGTTTTCCTGGCAGAATACAACTTCTGAGAGCAAGAGGACATGGAAAAAAAAAATGGGGGACACAGACTGTCCCTGAGCAGGAGCAACAAAACATTCAAACTACTTTGTAAATGTTTAGATATAAAAAAAAAATGGGATAATTGGGAAAAAGCCATTATTAGGAGTATGAGGATAAATACAATTGTTTATCTCATCAGTTTATTTTCACCTCGGGTTCACTTTAAGAAGTTTTCACATTCTGATTCCATCATAAAATCTAGTTTCAGATTGATATTTTTTCCTTTTCCAATTGACCAAAGAATCGTATCACAGTGATTTGCGTCACAAATGGCGCAGTTTTCTATACAATTCGATCATAAAAATTGCTTTGAAAGACCGAATTTGAAGGAAACATTGTACTATGTATAAGCATCTTTAAATGTGCAGTTAAGACAGAAAAATGCCCACAGTTTACCACCTTCATAAGTGTAAAATGTCAAACTGCTATTATTACAAGCAGGGCCAGATCTTTGTTCCTAAACCATGCAGTCTGAAGCAGGGGTATATTTTTCATTTAAAGCAGAAGTACCCTTTAAGGTTGATGGCCTAATAAATATGCTAGTAAACTTTATTAAAAAAAAAAAAAAAGTGTGCAATACCAGATTACACCCTTGTGTAAACCTCGGAGGTAGCCTTAGTGTCAGAGTTATTAAATACATGTGTGCCACTTAAATCAAGATCTAGGAATCTAATTCTGAGAAACTCGTGCTAAAAAAAACACACTGAACACAATATAGGAAGGCTAACATTGGAACAACTAGACAACACGTAACCTTTACTCTGCTTTGATCTCCAAAGACAATTGCAAAAGCTGAACTTAAATACATGGATCATAATGGTCTACAACAGGTGTTACACTAGCAAAGCTCTACTCTAAACTAAAAAACAAAAAGGGAAGAACAATGCATAGATACTTTACAGTGTCTCAATGGCTCAGCAGGCTGTGCTTTCATCCCTGGTCCAGTTTGGAAGGAAATAGAAGGCAGCTGGTTTAATATTGCACTAATACACATTCACTGCGGTACGCTTAGCAAGCAGTAAAGTTCAGGTGAAGAGTTGTGTAAAGGATGGTGGGACAACCTATCCTGGTCAAAGAGGCAGATTTATCAAAAAATGGCACAAGGGAAATCTGAAGCTGGTGCAAAGAGTTCATTCAATATTCTTGATCTGGACATCTATTCTGATTTTTCTTGCACTGGTTTTAATACACCTGTTCCACTGTTACATGTGCCTCTTTCCTCCTACCCGAAATCCCTTAGACCTCATTCACAAGGAAGTGTATAGGATACGGCCAGAACCCGAAGTCTGGCCACTTTCAGTTCTGGCCAGGAAAAAACTAAAAGCGGCCATCTCACTGCGGCCAATGTGAGAAATTAAGATTTACAGGTCCCTAACGGCCAACTTACTGTTTCAGTGTGAGAAAAACTGGCTCCTGGCCTCTGGGGCCTCCTCCTGCCCCCTCCTATTCAGCTCTGGCAGCCTGGACACACAACACATTGCCCCCCCCCCCTTCAACGTGGCAGGAAAGCAGGGATTCCTGATGTTCGTTCCTACAGAACGCGTGCTGACAGAAGCAATGTCTGCAGCATTCCTGCTCTGCTTACCTGCCACCAGGGATGCTCAAAAACAACCCAGGAGATAGCCGATAGTTGCTATCCTGATATCACCTAGGACGGCTGTGCGGGGGTTCTAGGTATGTCCCTCTGCGCCTCCCACGATGCGCTCCACGTGATTACAAACACTTCCTCCTTCAACCCGGAAGGAGGAAGTGTTTGTACTCATGTGACCGCCGCGTGGAGCGCATCGTGGGAGGCGATGGGGGACATACCTAGAAGACGTCAGACAGGTAAGCTGGACCCCCCCCCCCTCCGCATAGCCGTCCTGGGAGATGTCCAGATAGCAACTAACCGACTATCTCCCGGGTCGTTTTTGAGCATCCCTGCCTGCCACAACAAAGCACTCTGGAGGAGGAGGGGGGGGGGGGGGGGGCGGACACACTCACGTGTGTCCCCGGCTGCAAGAGCTTAATAGGAGGAGGGCAGAGGGAGGAGCTGGAGCTGAGGAGCCGGCTTCATTTCTTGCATTGACAGCATAAGGCGGCAGCCGGGAATTCGAAATCTTAAATTTATTTCTCACATTGGCCGCAGTGAGACAGCCACTTCTAGTTTTGCCCAGCCAGAACCCGAAGTGGCCAAACAACGTCAAAACAAATACAAAGTGGGATGAGATTGGACACTTGAGCCAAGTTGTGGGCCAGTGTCGTGTCTAGTGGAACTTATAAAAGTCCCCCGTGTGCAATGGTTCCTTTCCCTTATATAGTTCTCTGGTGTATACTAGCCTCATCCCTTCCCTATACAGATCCCTGGTGCCTACTGCCCATATCCCTCTTCTATACAGTTCACTGGTGTCTAGATACTCTCTACTAGACTAGTACTTACCCCTCCCTCCCCCATATGGCTCCCCTGGTAATCCAGGACTTCACCACCAATGTAGCTTCCTTGGTGGTCTAGAGTGGGATAAACCAAATACAAAGAGGGGGAAACGGCTTGCGGGGCGAGTTTGCCATGTATAAGCTATACAGTGTCCACATCTTGCAACAATGAAGGGTTAAACAGTCATCTACTAGCTGGATTACATTAATTTTTTAAAACCAATAAGCATTAGGTATAGTATAAACCAAAATCTGGCATACATAATGTGTGTAGGTAATTTCTCACAGTACATGGAAAAAGGTAAGATTGATGAGTGATCCCACATTTACTGCTTGCTAAGTGTAGCTGGTTTTATAAATCTATTTAGCAGTCTATATATAAATATACTATTATGTATAAAAAAGCAGATTTATTAAAACTGGGAGGGAAGAAGAGGTAAAGCATCTAACTTAATAGTTGTATCTGGTTACAAGAAAACCTTTTCTTCTGTCTAGTTTTAATAAAATTAGTTTCAGCAGTCCACAATCTATAATTTGTTACCCACAACTATGCACCAGAACCTACATCTTACATAGGTTTATGGCTGAACCTATACGCCATCCCCAAGTCTGGACCACCATGATAAAGGGGGGATGGGGGGGGACTTCTCCAGTAGTTCTACAAAGAAGTCCTACCACCGAGAACCTTCCACCAAGTGCAGAGGTTCCAGGTGGGACTATAGCTCAGAAACAAAATGGAGAGAACCGATGGCCAGTTTACTGTAAGCGCTTTTAGTCTTCCAAATCTTTGGAATATGGATATTTTTACAGAAAAAAAAAAAGGCAAAAAAACAAAACAAAAAACAGACAAACAAAGGGTGTGTCGCCATATAAACATGGCACAAAAATATACAATGTTACAAAGAATACAACAGACGAATCCTCGACATAAGGTTCTCATTTTGGGAGTGATGGCACTCAGTGTCTGACGAGGAAATAAAGATTCCCCAAACCGCCATAGCAACTTACCTTCTAGTTAATTTTGAAGTTAATTTACTAAAGAGGTTAGTGGAGCCTCTACTTCTAGTCTGTGACAAAGGTGTGGCTTCGTGAGATAAGCTGGGTGAAGCGGGTGGTCCATTGTAGGTAGCAGTGCGTCGCTCACGGAGTTGGCCATGGAAAGTGCTTCGGCTGGCGGTTCCTCTAGGGAATCGCATGCGGTCTGGAGTAGTGGTGCTTGTTATGCTGTGCGTTGAGGCCACAGATGTCCTTTGATCAGGCATTGTGCTGTGAGGACAAATTAAATTAAGAGTTATTTCTGCAGATCTAGAAAAGGAAGAGGGGGGGGGGGGGGGGGGGGAAAGAGAAAAAGAAAAAAAGAAACAGCCTAGGAAGGGTTTGGCTCTTCAAAAAACACTAAACCCATAGAAACTGCCAACTCCACATAGCTCTACAGAGGACATTCATAAATGGTAATGAAAAGGATTCTGAACTTACTAGATACGTCTAGTAAAGAAGCCAAGTTTGTTTGGTAAAGGGAGAAAGTATGAATAACGGTTGTGGAATTTGCCAAACTTCCATACTACTAAGTTCCCATTAAAGCAGACATCTGGGAGAGAAACAAAATCTCTATGTGGAAGAGGACACTTTGGGCGTGCCCTCTTCTCATTTGGCTGCAACTTCCAATAAAACAGCAGTGACAACCCTCAGGATATCAGCAGGTGCCCTCACCTTCCCACTATCTTGAATTTGGCACAGTAAAAGGGTGGCCACTATAAGAGAACCGCTACCCTCTCACATTTCCCAATACTGCATAAGAAGAGAACTATCTACATTAGATATTTTAACGGCCATGTAGGTCATGATTAATCTCCTTAGCGGTAACCCAGTGCTGGACACGGGGTAAGCCGCCGGAGGGAGCTGCTCAGGCCCTGCTGGGCCGATTTACATAATTTTTTTTTGCTACACGCAGCTAGCACTTTGCTAGCTGCGTGTGCATAACGATCGTCGCTGCCACCCGCCGATTCGCCCCCCCCCCCCCCCCACACGAGACCCCTGCGCTGCCTGGCCAATCAGTGGCAGGCAGCGCTGAGGGGTGGATCGGGACACCCGCTGACGTCAGGACGTCGATGACGTCATCGTGATCGTCGCCATGGCGACGGGGAAGCCCATACAGGGAATCCCGTTTAGAACGGTATTCCCTGCAGGGTAAAAGCGCCGGCAGCGATCGAAGGGGTGGGAGGGATAGCGAAGGGAGGAGGGGGGAGGGGGGGGGGAGCATGTAGCTAGCGCTAGGCTAGCTACATGCTTTAATAAAAAAAATTTTTTTTTAAAAAAAGTGCTGTGCTGCCCCCTGGCGGATTTATTGTACCGCCAAGGGGGCTAAGACACCAGCATATTGAGGGCAGTAACCGTTTAAAAACCGCCAACAGCACTAAAGAGAAAGACCTATGCCACTGCCACAGCTGAGGTTAGGTGTAAGCCCCTCACTTAATGAATATATTTCACTTTGTGGCTGGAATATCACTCTAAGATGCTCTACATCTTACACTGCTGTATTTAACCTCCCCGGCGTTCTATTGAGATCGCCAGGGAGGCTGCGGGAGGGTTTTTTTTTAATAAAAAAAAAAACTATTTCATGCAGCCAACTGAAAGTTGGCTGCATGAAAGCCCACTAGAGGGCGCTCCGGAGGCGTTCTTCCGATCGCCTCCGGCGCCCAGAATAAACAAGGAAGGCCGCAATGAGCGGCCTTCCTTGTTTTGCTTAGATCGTCGCCATAGCGACGAGCGGAGTGACGTCATGGACGTCAGCCGACGTCCTGACGTCAGCCGCCTCCGATCCAGCCCTTAGCGCTGGCCGGAACTTTTTGTTCCGGCTACGCTGGGCTCAGGCGGCTGGGGGGACCCTCTTTCGCCGCTGCTCGCGGCGGATCGCCGCAGAGCGGCGACGATCAGGCAGCACACGCGGCTGGCAAAGTGCCGGCTGCGTGTGCTGCACTTTATTTGAAGAAAATCGGCCCAGCAGGGCCTGAGCGGCAGCCTCCGGCGGTGATGGACGAGCTGAGCTCGTCCATACCGCTCAGGAGGTTAAAGAGAGTCTGAAGCGAGAATAAATCTCGCTTCAGACCTCATAGATAGCAGGGGCATGTGTGCCCCTGCTAAACCGCCGCTATCTCGCGGCTTAACGGGGGTCCCTTCACCCCCAAATCCCCTCCGTGCAGCCGGGGAGCACTTCCGCATTGGGGCAGGGCTAACTGCCGCAGCCCTGCCTCATGCGCGTCTATCAGACGCGTACCTCCGCCTCTCCCCCACCCCTCTCAGCCTTCCTTCACTGAGAGGGGCGGGGGAGACCCCCATTTAGCCGCGGGATAGCGGCACACATGCCCCTGCTAACTATGAGCTCTGAAGCGAGATTTATTCTTGCTTCAGAGTCTCTTTAAGGAGGAACTGTCGCGAAAATATTAAAACACAAATAAGAAGCATGTTTCTCCCAGAGTAAAATCCGCTATTAATTACTTTTCTCATATGTTGCTGTCACTTCCAGTAGGTAGTAGGAATCTGACATTACCGACAGGTTTTAGGCTAGTTCATCTCTCCACAAGGGATTCTCAGCATGACCTTTATTCTTTTATAAAGACACTCCTTGAAAAAGATTTATACAAAGATGCTGGCCAGCCTCCCTGCTCACTGTACACTTTTTTGGCAGTTGAATGGACCAACCGCTATTCAGGAAATGTGGTTGAAAACAAAGAAAAACCTGAGAGCCCCAATGAGAAGGATGGGTTAATCCAAAATTTGTCGGTAATGTTAGATGTCTACTACTTACTGTAAGTGACAGCAACATAGGAGAAAAGTAATTTATGGCTCATTTTACTCTGGAAGAAACTTGCTTTTTATTTGTATAGGTTTACACGTATTTTACATTTTAAGATTTTCCCGACAGAGGTCCTTTAAGTATAAAAGAGCAATATATGATCAACAGGTAAACTGGCTTGCCCAGTAACTGGCAAAATGAGCCACACACCAGGCTTCAACGGAGACACTCCTAATGACTTAAAGCCAGTGTTTACCAAGTTAAAAATAAAAAAGTCAGATACTCACCTAAGGAGAGGGAAGGCTCGGTTCTAATGAGCCTTCCCTCTTCTCATCCGGTGCCCTCGGTGCTGCGCTGGCTTCCCCGTACGTGTCCGCCGCCGCAGGGACTTCGGAGGTCTTCGGGAGCACTCAGGCTTCCGAAGACGGGCCGCTCCGTACTACGCACGCGCGAGTGCGTCAGACGGCGCTCGCGCATGCGTAGTATGGAGCGGCCTGTCTTCGGGAGCCCGAGTGCTCCCGAAAGCTCCCTTCGGCATGCGGAAGTGGCAGTATTTGACCGAACTGGTCGAATACTGCCACGGGGGATCCTGCGCAGGACCGGGCACCGGGAGAGGAGAGGGAAGGCTCATTAGGACCGAGCCTTCTCTTTCCTTAGGTGAGTTTCTGACTTTTATTTTTTAACTTAGTAAACATTGACTTTAAAGGACAACTGTAGCGAGAAGGATATGGAGGCTGCCATATTTATTTCCTTTTAAGCAATACCAGTTGCTTGACTCTCCTACTGATCCTCTGCCTCTAAGGCTTTTAGCCATAGACCCTGAACAAGCATGCAGCAGATCAGGTGTTTCACATTTTTGTCAGATCTGACAAGATTAGCTGCATGCTTGTTTCTGGTGTTATTCAGACACTACTGCAGCTAAATAGACCAGCAGGGCAGCCAGGCAACATATTGCTTAAAAGGAAAAAATATGGCAGCCTCCAAATAGCTCTCACTTCAGTTGTCCTTTAAGCGGCATTTCTCACTTCAGATTTTCTTTCAGCTACAGCTTTCTGAAACATCCACTCCTTGATATTTTCAGTCCAGCTGGAATTTTTTTTTTCCAGTGAGATTTCTAGGTCTCATTTGTAGTCTTGCCTCTCGGTCGACATATTTGGGACAGCTCCAAAGGGAGCCTCGCCGGAAGCATCTAACCAGCTCAACTTCGTCTTCTTACTGAGGAGTACCAATGGCTGAATTCTATCCGGCTAAACTTCTTTTAAAGGGAACTTCTCATTTAAAGATATTTAAACATATAAAGCTGTTTTTTTTCTGGGTCTCATAATTTAGTGTCTCTACCGCGGTCTAGAGGCAACCTGGTAGGATGCCAACAACAGATTGTAGAAAAACTGTGGCACCAGGAAGAAACATGTACAAAACATGAAAGCACACAAACTATATGCAATGAGTGTACTGGGCTGTGTCTGAAGCTGAAAATTCATCACTACATGGCAGGATGGCTAACTACATAGTAGCCATTCAAAAACCAGCTAGAATGGTGATCCTCTGGCTTTAACACTTTCAGTCACTCCCCTGGAACTTGTGTAAGTTTCCTAACCAGCAAATTTCTTCCAAGTATTTTAGGAATTACAGCCAGAGCAGCAGTAGCCTTAAATTACACCTGATCCAGGGAAATAAGCAGAGGTATGGTCATGCTGGGCCCACAAATCTCTAAGTTGTCCATTCCTCCTTGTTGAACCCACCATTCACTCCTTTAAAGGCCAAAGTCACATTTTCAAAGAGGCAGACTTGCTGCAACATTTCCTCTAATCACTCTCCCCTTACTTGCCCTATTTACTGCTATTGGGGGCAGGGAAGAGGAGCGATTGGAAGGGTGATAGGAAGGGAACATTGCAGCAAGCGGGCCTTTCCCCGTTTGAAAAAATGACTTCAGCAAAGTCAAATTTAGCAAGATGTAATGACAGAGATTGGGGAAAATGAGGAAGAGGGGAGTGGACAAAGCACAGAGGTATGTGGATCCATCATGCATGTATCGGACGTTACCGTAGGCAGCTTTGTTTCGAGTCAGGTATACTTTAAGGGCTGTTTACTGTGCATGTGTAGTATTGCATGGCAATAGGCAAAAGCATCAGTACCATTTCAATACACTGATGGCAAGGGGCCTGCAAAGATACAAATTCTACCTGAAGAAGATAGAAAATGGCAACAAGTATGTCCTGTCCTACATCTACATTTATGAATGGTATTAGCAGTGCTGATGGAAATTGGCCTGTATTTGAGGTTTAGTGCCCAGTAAGGTTCATTCACATCTACCTGCATTTCAAATATTAGAAAACATTATATAGTATATAATGGTAGTGTCCTAAAGCCAAACCTGTTCTATATCTGGCACAAGACAAAAGTTATTTAAAAAAAAAAAAAAAAAAAAAAACAAGTCAAAACAATCAGCAGTTGCAGCGTTCTATCCTGATGGCTTGCAGACCGTTCATCCTCTACCTACCAAGTTCTCCTATTGGACACTGAAAATTATATTAGTTAAAAAAAAAACTTCCAGGGAACCTGCCCAAACAAAACTAGAGAGAGGTGGGATGCTGTAGGACGAGCACAGCCCGGCCAGCCCCCGCTCAGCAGTGCCCGACTCCGGCGACCTGGAAGAGATCAACTCGGGTCTTCTACTGCTAATAGCCCCCCCCCCCCCCTCCCCCTGCAAACGTCCTTTGCCCGCCATTGGTACAAAGCGATGCTCCAGTCACAAACTCGAGGACCAGAGCATCGTTTTGTACCAGCGCAAGCACAGGAATCTGGAGTGGGGCGGTTTTGGGCGTGGCGTAGAAGCCCCAGGGAAGTTAATTTTTTTCTTCAGGGTGGTTCCAGTACTTTTTCAAGGATTCTTCAAAGTGTCTAATCCTTTTAGATGCAGCCATTTGTTGCACTCCCCCGTACAATGCTGCCAAAGAGAACGGCTGTATTCCCCCATAAGACACCTCCTGCTCTACTCTCTCTATCTATATCTATATCTATATATATATCTTGGTAGACAGCCAATCAGGTCGTTAACTACTTAAGTAGTTGAAATCTATGCCCCGTTTTGATGGCTATCTGGCTGCCAGGGCATAGATTTCAACTCACTGCCGCTGCGCGCATCCACTGTTTTCACCGATCTAGCCGCTGAATCCCCGCTGTCTCCCGTCGCAGCTCACTCGCTCTGCCTGTCTCTATGAAAGGCTCAGTTCCTTTGAGCGGGTCAGGAGCTGATTTTATTGGCTCCTTGCATTGTCTCAATGTAAGCAACTCCCATTAGCTTCCGTTGAAAGACAGGCTCAGGAGCCAATGAAAGCGGCTCCTGATCGGATCACAGGAACTTTGCCGTCAGAGAAGGCAGAGAGGATGGCCCAGGTTCCCGTCGTGCAGCAGTGACGGTAGTTGTGGTGAGTATGTGCAGCAATCGTAGGGATTCCGCCGTTTCTCTACCAGCAGTCTCTGGTCCTTCTGGTTAAAGGGATGAAACTTTCAGCTGACAAATCTATAATTTGTATCTAGCTCTACTGATGGGTGGCTTCCCTGACCAACAGGAAGAAGTTTCAGCCCACTTTACTCGGACTACTGATTGCTTTCACATGTAAAGCCTCCATGTACGTTTTATAATAGGAGAAGTTTCCATTAGCCAGGATTGTAGTAGCAGGATCACCTGAGTGATGCACCCCTTCACAATTTAGGATAAAGACACTGTAAGTCATGTGTCCATTCATGTCTTGGAGATCAGTGTAGATGTGAATGTATGTGAATGTAGCCATTACAGACCTTACCGTATTGAGGAGCCATGAAGCCAAACACTTGATGGTTTTACAAGTAAAAACAGAGCGGAAAGAATAGAATGGAAAACATCTGAATATAAGCATATACAGTACTTCACACAAGAACAGAATGACAAATGTTATGTATACCATTGATCACAATTCACGGTGGCAGGAGAACTTAGTACATGGCACTGGTGAGTGAAGACCTGCTTTGTTACTTTTTAATCATTGTAAAAACCTGTAACAGCATCTTAGAGCCAACCTGTTATTAAAATAGAATTATTTGCCAGCAGTTAGGAGACTGTTGTGGAGTTATGGCCAGTCATTGTCACATCTGCACATGCCCCCACAGGCTAGTTTTGGGCTACTTATGCAGAAAACGCAGCGCCTTATGAAGCCCTAAGCAAACCTAACCCATGGAAGCCCCAAAAAGTTAAAAAATGGCTTACCACTCCTAAATACCTCTTAATATGCCTGTACGTACCTATAATTGCCCTTAAAGAGGAAGGGGGAAGTCTACATCCTAATGAGGCTTTCCCTGTTGTCCGCAGTAGCCCTGATCCAGGGCTGGGACCCCTGGAGAGCTGCAGGCGGCAACATTTACCTTTTTGGATCCAGCGCAGGCGCAGTACCATCTTCCCCCTCTGGCTCCAGCGGAAATAGCCGAGCCTGATCGGGTCCACTCTACTGCGCAGGAGAAGATGGTACTGCGCAGGATCCAAAAGGTAAATATCGCAGCATGCTTCAGGCACTACTGCGTCTGCACATCTCCGCCAACATGGGGAGCCAGTGCTGATTGTGGCTACTGTGGAGGAGGGGAAGCCCAATTAGGATCCAAAAGCTTCCTACTAAGGTAAAAAAAAAAAAAAAAACAGGAGCACTTTTTTGTTTTCTTTTATTACAGATTCTCTAACCTTTTTAATGCAAAGTTTGGGCATTTCCCCCATACACTTTTTTTTTTTTGGGGGGGGGGGGCGTTCAATGCCTGTATAGAGGAAGCATACATGTAAAAAGGCCGCGGGGAACTTTGGGTGCAGGGTGGATGGGGACCAGAGGCAGCAATAGCAAGACACAAAGGCATGTCGTTGTGCAAAGGAAATGCCTCTGCATGCTCTTAACATTTGAAATACATTTAAAATGCATGTTCTCCAGAAACTGCTGATTTGGTATATTTAAAAAAAAATATGGTATATTTTAATAACAGGTCTGCTTTAAAGAACACTTCTGCCAAAACATGAACTTTAAGCAGGAGGTAAATGAGGCAGCCTGTGGTCAATACTACTTACCTGTGCTCTACAGCCAATCACTAGAAGACCAAGTATAAACAATATGCTACCAATAAAAAAAATGTTGCCCATAGCAACAATTTTTTTCCTATACAGTACTTGGTTGAGCCAGAAGCTCCTCAAGCAACATTTTCTCTTCACACTTGCACTATGGGCTACAGAACGGAATCTGCCAGTAACAGCATCAGTGAAAGGCCCCTTTTACAGTTAATCAGTTACTCTCAGTTATAACGGAGACAAGTGATTTTCAAAGTAATGACCATGTTTTCCTAGGGCACAGTTCCCACTATATGCATTTTAACTAAAATCTTTTTCACAATGCACTGCTATGGAAAAATGCGTAATAATGCATACTAATGCATACCATCGCAATAAGTGGCCACTAAAGATGAGCAGGAGAGCATTCTAGAGAAAAGGCACAACGGAAAGGCAGCTTGGTCATAAAAGCAAGTATTTCCTGACACAGGCTGCCCCAGCAACTCCCAATATCAACAGTTACACACAAATCTTTTGTAGTCAATGTAGAAAGCCCAATTCCAGCATAAGGTAGATGGGGGTTAGAAACATGATTTTTATTGCTGTCTTTCCCCAGCATTTCCTTCCTATCAATTAATTTAGGGTTAATCTCTGTAGACGAAACCGCAACCCAATGAAAACTTTGTCCAGTGGAGAAGTGTTAGTACTGATTCTATGCAGTTATTTATCTGGGATGAACCCCGGGACTCACAATCCTCAGTTGTCTATAGCAATGTCAATGAAACTCCGTGTTCTCCCCAGGCTCTTTTAGCCAGGTGCTCCACCCGGCTAGTTTTAGTGAGCACCCGGCTGTCATCAGCTCACCTTCTCCTTTGCTGTAAGCAGAGTTGTGCAGAGAAGAGCTGGCCCTGCATTCTCTCATCTCGCCCCACCCGGCTACTTTTTCATGCCACCCGGCTGGAAAACATTTCTGGGGAGAACACTGAAACTCTATGGTCACACTAAGAATACAGTGAACAAAGCCCAAACATTACTCAATCATCTGTTAGATAATAAGGAGTAATACAGCATAGCACCTGTCTAACAAATTACATTTGTCAAATACCTGGTCAGTAATCAGGCACCGGCCAGCTTCCTGCACCAGAATGTTATATGTTGCAACTCTATGGTGCAGTGGATAGCACCATCACCTTGCAGAGGTAGGTCCAGGTTCAAACCCCAGCAAGGGCACTATCTGCAAAGAGTCTATGTTCTCCCCATGTTTGCGTGGGTTTCCTCCAGGCACTCAAGTTTTCCTCCCACATACCAAAAAAACACATAATTGGCTTACCCGTAAATTGGACCTACGCTACGATGGACATATGACTATGGTAAGGATTCGATTGTGAGCTACTCTGAGGGACAGCTAGAACTAATTATATACTCTGTACAGCACTGCAAAAGATGTCGGGCCTATATAAATGCTAAATAATAATAACAATGAATAAAATTGGTAATTTTTAACAATATTAATTAACAAGAAGCAAACATTGGCTAGATACAGTGGTTTGCAAAAGCATTCGGCCCCCTTGAAGTTTTCCACATTTTGTCACATTACTGCCACAAACATGAATACATTTTATTGGAATTCCATGTGAAAGACCAATACAAAGTGGTGTACACATGAGAAGTGGAACGAAAATCATACAGGATTCTAAACATTTAAAAAAAAAAAAAAACTGCAAAGTGTGGTGTGCATAATTATTCAGCACCCCGAGTCAATACTTTGTAAAACCACCTTTTGCTGCAATTACAGCTGCCAGTCTTTTAAGGTAGGTCTCTACCAGCTTTGCACATCTAGAGACTGAAATCCTTGCCCATTCTTCTTTGCAAAACAGCTCCAGCTCAGTCAGATTAGATGGACAGCGTTTGTGAACAGCAGTTTTCAGATCTTGCCACAGATCCTTGATTGGATTTAGATCTGGACTTTGACTGGGCCATTCTAACACACATAGGTTTTGTTTTAAACCATTCCATTGTTGCCCTGGTTTTAAGTTTAGGGTCGTTGTCCTGCTAGAAGGTGAACCTCCGCCCCAGTCTCAAGTCTTTTGCAGACACCAAGAAGTTTTCTTCCAAGATTGCCCTGTATTTGGCTCCATCCATCTTCCAATCAACTCTGACCAGCTTCCCTGTCCCTGCTGAAGAGAAGCACCCCCAGAGCATGATGCTGCCACCACCATATTTGACAGTGTGGATGGTGTGTTCTGAGTGATGTGCAGTGTTAGCTTTCCACCACACATAGCGTTTTGTATTTTGGCCAAATAGTTCCATTTTGGTCTCACCTGACCAGAGCACCTTCTTCCACATGTTTGGCTTGTGGCAAACTGCAAACGGGACTTCTTATGTTTTTCTGTTAACAATGGCTTTCTTCTTGCCACTCTTCCATAAAGGCCAACTTTGTGCAGTGCACGACTAATAGTTGTCCTATGGACAGATTCCTCCACCTGAGCTTTAGATTTTAGCAGGGCTGTGGAGTCGGTCCAAAAATCCACCGACTCCGACCCCTCAGTTTAGGATTCCACCGACTCAGACTCCACGACTCCGACTCCTCTAATTTGCATATTACAATTTTGTTGATTAACCACCCTGGCGTTCTGATTAAATCGCCAGGGTGGCTGCGGGAGGGTTTTTTTTTAAATAAAAAAAAAACTATTTCATGCAGCCAACTGAAAGTTGGCTGCATGAAAGCCCACTAGAGGGCGCTCCGGAGGCGATCTTCCGATCGCCTCCGGCGCCCAGAATAAACAAGGAAGGCCGCAATGAGCGGCCTTCCTTGTTTTGCTTATATCGTCGCCATAGCGACGAGCGGAGTGACGTCATCGACGTCAGCCGACGTCGTGACGTCAGCCGCCTCCGATCCAGCCCTTAGCGCTGGCCGGAACTTTTTGTTCCGGCTACGCTGGGCTCAGGCGGCTGGGGGGACCCTCTTTCGCCGCTGCTCGCGGCGAATCGCCGCAGAGCGGCGGCGATCAGGCAGCACACGCGGCTGGCAAAGTGCCGGCTGCGTGTGCTGCTTTTTATTTCATCAAAATCGGCCCAGCAGGGCCTGAGCGGCAGCCGCTGGCGGTGTTGGACGAGCTGAGCTCGTCCAGACCGCTCAGCTGGTTAAAAGTATGTAACATGAAATTCGTCTCATAACTGCCAACGCTTAGGAATTTTACAAGACAACTGAAGTGAGAAGGATATGTAGACTACTATATTTATTCCCTTTAGACTAAAACTAGTCCTTAGTAATAGTACTTGTAAAAGGTACAAACCGGAACAAAGAACATCTATCAGGCCCTAGGCAATGTAAGTGTGGGTACATGTTAGAATGATGTGCAGGTACTCTGCAGGGGAATGAGGAGATTGTAAACAGACAACACCTCTGTGTTCAATGTGCACAGCATTCTCAGTGGATTCCCTGCAGCTCTGTGAGGAGTGCATATGTAGAGTATAGTACTACTGTGTAACAAAGTAAACCTGAGACAGATGAAATTAAAGTTTTATACATACCTGGGGCTTCCTCCAGCCGCCTTCAGGATAATCAGTCCCTCGTTGTCCTCCTCCACCACCTGGATCTTCTGCTATGAGTCCAGGTACTTGAGCCAGTCTGGCGTAGTGCGCATGAACACACTCCACCGCTAGGAGCATACTACACCTGTGCAGCACTATTGCGCAGGTGCAGAATGTTCCTGGCTGTGGGAGTGGCATGCGGCCGGACTGCGCTGACTGGCTGAATTACCAGGACTCATAGCAGAAGATCCGGGTGGTGGAGGACAGTGAGGGACTGATTAGCCTGAAGGGGGCTGGAGGAAGCCCCAGGTATGTATAAAACTTTACATCCGTCTCAGGTACCCTTTAATTTGTAGTCACCAAACCAAATTTTAATAACATATC
This sequence comes from Hyperolius riggenbachi, assembly GCF_040937935.1. NCBI lineage: Eukaryota > Metazoa > Chordata > Amphibia > Anura > Hyperoliidae > Hyperolius > Hyperolius riggenbachi. Next base: position 241,290,139 of record NC_090654.1, read on the forward strand.
AAATTATTTGATTTCATCAGCAAAGGGAGTGCATACATTTGCATAAATCAGCATCAGTGCAGAATTATTTCCATCTCATTGACCATCTCTATTAGTGACACAGCTACACATCAGGCTTTATTCTTACAGCATAGATGTTATTTAGTATATATAAGAGATTCCTGTGTACGCATCATATATACAGTCACAATCAGATATGTATATCTGACCTTAAAAATACGGGGACTGCTTTATTGAAGCAGCACAAGTAACTAATTTTGATTGGTTTATTTCATTTTTGTGGACTAAGCACAGCTATTACTGTATATATACATTATTTTTAATGACTATTATCTGAGAAATAGAACATTTTATCATATTTTCTATTTTAATTACAGTTACAAATTCATTAGGAGTCGGAGCATTTTTTCCCGACTCAGACTCCAGGCACCCAAAATTGCCCGACTCCACGACTCCGACTCCTACTCCACAGCCCTGGATTTTAGCAGCTCGTCCAGAGTCACCATGGGCCTCTTGACTGCATTTCTGATCAGCGCTCTCCTTGTTCGGCCTATGAGTTTAGGTGGACGGCCTTGTCTTGGTAGGTTTACAGTTGTGCCATACTCCTTCCATTTCTGAATGATCGCTTGAACAGGGCTCCGTGGGATGTTCAAGGCTTTGGAAATATTTTTGTAGCCCAAGCCTGCTTTACATTTCTCAATAACTTTATCCCTGATCTGTCTGGAGTATTCTGTGAACTTCATGGTGTTGTTGCTCCTAATATTCTCTTAGACAACCTCTGAGGCAATCACAGAGCAGCTGTATTTGTACTGACATTAGATTACACACAGGTGCACTCTATTTAGTCATTAGCACTCATTAGGCAATATCTATGGGCAACTGACTGCACTCAGACCAAAGGGGCTGAATAATTACGGACACCCCACTTTGCAGTTATTTATTTGTAAAAATTGTTCGGCATCATGTAGGATTTTCATTCCACTCACGTGTACACCAATTTGTTTTGGTCTTTCACGTGTAATTCCAATAAAATTGATTCATGTTTGTGGCAGTAATATGACAAAATGTGGAAAACTTCTAGGGGGCCAAATACTTTTGCAAACCACTGAAATTTATGAAGTCTTTCCTATCCCCGACATACATTTTTAAATTTGTCACAGGTGGGCAAATCTTTACTGCTGGTACGTGCATCACTGTGGAACACTGTGTTCAGAAGTCAGCAGAAACGCCTGATTTCCCAGAAGGCTCTAGGAGGTGAATTCTGCATAACTTACACCCACAAGGTTTAGCCTGGGCTGTTGTGTACACTGTATATAAATGTAAATAAATCTACACCAGGGAACCAGACAACAGTAAAAATAAAAAAGTTCTGATTCCAAAACTACACATTTTGCTGGATTTGGGCTTGTAATTGCAGGAATTGAGATATCAGTTTTGTGGGATCCACAAATGACATTACTATGAAAGACATACAACATTTTAAAACCTTTAGCTACAAGACAGGAAAAGGAGTAATAAAATATAGGATATATAGTGGCCCAGCATACAATACAAAACCAGCCTTGTATTAACACTGGGGGACAGACCAACACTGAGGGGCGGGGAACATGTTAGTTTGACATTACTTTATTGAGGGTGGAGGGGTATATTCGGTTTATTTGTTGAGACGGATGAATTCTTACGCAGGCCCGAAGTTATCGCCTTCGCTGGTAATTGGTGGCAACATCTCCGAGTGTCTGGAGGCTGACATGGACATGGATTTCGGATGCCTCAGTCGAGCAAAGATGGAGGATATGGCGAATACTGAGGCGGGACTAGTTGCATAAGCGAAAATTCCTGTCAGGCTGTGATGGGGTGGGGGGGAAATAGGTTTGGGCAGACAGAACAGTATAATGGACCAATAACACAGGCGCAAATGATAAAGAGCAGAAAAATCGACAAAATAAAATAAAATTACTCTTGTACTGCCATGCATCGCAAAAAAAAAAAAAATTACAGTGCACATTAATACAAAGTCAACACTTCCTCTACAGCTTGTCCATTCATGGGCAAAGTCATGTGTAGATAATGCCTTCTGCTCCCTGAGACACTATAAATATCTTCTAGATTGCAGCCAGTGCGCCCGGCTACAGAGCATAATGAAATATGAATGTGGATTTAAAGAGCACGTCCCTCCTGTGAACCGCTTGGCTTCTTGAGAAGCTGGAATCTAGCACTGCCTGCCAATGGCCACGGGCAATGAGGTGGCCTGCCGGCTCAGATTCACTGACATCTCTGTGCCATGTCAAGCGGCGTTAAGCAAATTCTCGCTCAAGCGCCACAACACATATCGACCTACTTAACACTACGTGTGGAGACTCGCTGGAACAGAGGAGGGGAGAGAGGAGGTCTAATACATATTTCAGTAGTAACACTGAACATTTACTACTGCATCTATATCTATCTATAACAACAACAAATAACGTTTGTAAAGCGATTTCTCCCATGGGACTCAAAGCGCATAAGCATGGCTCCGACCATCGTGGTACAGAGGAAGAATTTTATAAGTCTGGAAATGCCAGGCTAAACAGGTGGCTTTTCAGTCTGGATTTAAATAGCTCCAGGGATGGTGCAGTCTTTACTGGGTGTGGCAGGGAGTTCCAAAGAGTAGGGGCAGCATGACAGAAGGCTCTATCCAGATTTTTTGAGAGTGACCAAGTTTATAGAACTTGCTGATCTGAGGTTGTGAGAGGTGTGGTCAGCTTCAGCAGGTCCTTCATGTATCCAGGGCCCAGATTGCGCAGGGATTTGAATTTCAGCAGTCCAATCTTGAAGAGTATTCTCCATTCTACTGGTAGCCAGTGCAGTGAGCGAAGGATCGGTGTAATGTGACAGTTTCGAGGCTGGTTTGTTAGCAATCTGGCAGAAGCATTCTGCACTAATTGCAGGCGACGCTGGTCCTTTTTGGGGAGGCCAGCATAAAGGGCATTTCAGTAGTCCAGCCGTGATGTGATGAAGGCGTGGACTAGGGTTGGAAGAACCTCTGGGGGAATCAGATGTTTAATCTTTGCAACTTAAGCTGCTCCAACAAATCCTCTCTATCTATCTATCTATCTATCTATCTATCTATCTATCTATCTATCTAGTGGGATGCAAAAGTTTAGGCAACTTTGTTAAAAGTCATGATTTTCCTGTATAAATCGTTGGTTGTTACGATAAAAAATGTCAGTTAAATATATCATATAGGAGACACACACAGTAATATTTGAGAAGTATTATCCGTTTATTGGATTTACAGTGTGCAATAATTGTTTAAATAAAATTAGGCAGGTGCATACATTTGGGCACGATTTTCATTTTATGGATTCCAAAACCTTTAGAACTAATTATTGGAACTCAAATTAGCTCTGTAAGCTCAGCGACCCTTGACCTACATACACAGGTGAATCCAATTATAAGAAAGAGTATTTAAGGGGGTCAATTGTAAGTTTACCGCATCTTAATTGTCTCTGAAGAGTAGAGACATGGGGGTCTCAAAACAACTCTCAAATTACCTGAAGACAAAGTTTGTTCACTATCACGGTTTAGGGGGAAGGATACAGAAAGCTGTCTCAGAGATTTCAGCTGCCTGTTTCCACAGTTAGGAACATATTGGGGAAATGGAGGACCACAGGCTCAGTTCAAATGAAGGCTCGAAGTGGCAGATCAAGAAAAATCTCAGATAGACAGAAGCAACAAATGGTGAGAACAGTCCAAGTCAACCCACAGACCAGCACCAAAGACCTACAATATCATTTTGCTGCAGATGGGGTCACTGTGCATCGTTCAACCATTCAGCGCACTTTGCACAAGGAGATGCTGTATGCGAGAGTGATGCAGAGGAAGCCTTTTCTCCACCCACAGCACAAACAGAGCCCCTTGAGGTATGCTAAAGCACATTTGGACAAGCCAGCTTCATTTTGGAATAACGTGCTGTGGACTGATAAAACTAAAATGGAGTTACTTGGGCATAACAAGGGGCGTTATGCATGGAGGAAAAACGACACAGCATTCCAAGAAAAACACCTGCTACCTACAGTAAAATGTGTTGGTGTTTCCATCATGCTGTGGGGCTGTGTGGCCAGGGCAGGGACTGGGAATCTTGTCAAAGTTGAGGAACGCATGGATTTCACTCAGTATTAGCAGATTCTGGAGACCAATGTCCAGGAATCCGTGACAAAGCTGAAGCTGCGCTGGGGCTGGATCTTTTAACAAAACAATGACCCTAAACACTGCTCAAAATCCACTAAGGCATTCATACAGAAGAACAAGTACAACGTTCTGGAATGGCCATCTCAGTCCCCAGACCTGAATATAATTGGAAATCTGTGGTGCGAGTTAAAGAGAGCTGTCCATGCTCGGAAGCCATCAAACCTGAATGAACTAGAGATGTTTTATAAAGAGGAATTATTATTTATTGCATTTATAAAGCACCAACATATTACGCAGCGGAATGGTCCAAAACAACTTTAATTAGAATCCAGACTCTCATTGGAACGTACAGGAATCGTTTAGAGGCTGTAATTTCTGCAAAAGGAGGATCTACTAAATATTGATTTCATTTCTTTTTTGTGGTGCCCAAATATATGCACCTGCCTAATTTTGTTTAAAGAATTATTGCGCACTTTCTGTAAATTCATTAAACTTCATTTCACTTCTCAAATATCACTGTGTGTCTCCTATGATATTTTTAACTGACTTTTTTTATCGTAACAACCAACAATTTATACAGGAACATCATGATGATTAACAAGGTTGTGTAAACTTTCGCATCTATATCTATACACACACACACACACACACTTCTATTTTTAGATCTCAGGTTTACGTTAAAGTAGGATTATACTCCCAAAACTAAAATCACAGTAACTACTTTTAGGTACATAAAACAGATGAAAGCATTCCGTGTGTAAAATAGTTTACTTTCACCGTAGAGCGCAGAACAAGCTTGCTTATCTCCGGCTAATTGGCAATAATTTGCTGGCCAGGAGACTGTCTTGAATCTGCTCCCTTCCTCTGCTGAATACACAATGCCCTGGCAACAGCTGATTCACTTCAGCAGAAAAAGAGGGGGGCAGAGTAAAAACACAGACATAGAATGTCTCCTGGCCGGCAACGATTACTTTTACCAATTAGCCAGCGATATGAAAACCTGTACTGTTCTTTGCAGTGAAAATAAATATTTTTACACGCAGGGAATACCTGTGAATGCTTTCAAATGCTTTTTTATGTAACCGAGTAGTTGCTAACATTTTAGTTTTGAGAGTACGTCATCACTTTAAAAATATGTATTTGCAACATTTTCCTTTAAGTCTGAGAAGGAACACCCATAATGCATCACTTCAGGACAGAAGGTAGAATATGCAAATTATTCCTTTATGTCCATGAAACATAACCACCTCACGTGAAGGGGAGGTTAGCAATACATTAATTATAGAAGACAACGTTTGAAGTTTATGTAACCACCTGAACAGATAGATATTGTGTGAATGGATATTCTCACAACTAGCTTTCATGGTCTTCTGCAGCCTAGATGCACATCTACTGTAGTCTGCAGGGACTGGGACTTAACTCATGGGGCAATAGATTGGGAGAGAGTCTTGTTCAGACATGTTCAGTTGCTATGGCAGTGAAGGCAATGCACATAACAGAACAGGAATGGTAAGGAGGACAACTGGCCTTGGCTGGTGGTCAGACAAGATGATCTGGCAGTCTGGATGTCTCTCCAATGCATATAGAGGAGAGATATAAGGTAGGGAGACAAGCCACATGCTCGTTTCAGGTCTGTAATTCAGATATTACTGATGCCAGAATGATCAGTATGACTGCTGGGCAACTGGTATTGTTTAAAAGAAAAATATGGCAGCCTAGAAATGTCTAAACTCCTTTTAAAAATTGCACCTGAATGGCACTTTGGCCAGCAGATGAGGCACTGAACTGCCCAACAAGCACACAGCCTGCTGAACTGCATGTTTATATTAAACACAGGAGTGTGCACAGAGTCATTCCAAAATGTTCTAACGGCAAGAGGGCACCAATAGCTACACCACAGCTCTTCCAGCTGGCTATTGCACTTGCATGTGCTTAAAATGAGGCCCTGATCAACTATGCAATAGTGTAGTTGAATATATCAATATATATCTTTGATATGCATATTCTGAAGTGATGCATCATGAAAGTTTTTCTTGAACACAAGTGAAATTGCAAATACCTTCTGCTTTCTGGAAACGCAAATTTATATTTAGCGTAATAGTTTGTATCCTTAAAACCTGGAGTCCCAGTTTAGGATGGTTGAAAAACTCAATTGTCCTCTAGAAAACCCTGAAAGCTCCATTGGCTACTACAAAAATGGATAGAAAATCCTGTATGGACTGACCCAGTAGACTGAAGAACCCATGGTCTGGACAGCATATTTAACGTAGCAGGGATTGAAGTCTATCCCTCCTCTCATCCAGTGCTCTTCAGTAGTGTATTTCAACCTACTAGCTGCTACCAACTACCTTATCCACAGGTACTTCCTCTGCTGATGAAGCATGAGATCGACTCCGTTAAAGAAGCCAGTATAGACCTAGTACAATGACTGCCTCACTGAGGTGCTGAGGAACTTGAGCTACCATTATCAGGACAATATGTATAAAGTTACAGGCCAGCTGAAATGCTTTCTAGGTGTAACAGTTTCTTGTTTCTTTGTCATGTAAACCTCTACGCACTAATCTGGCTATATAAAAGTATGGAATGGGACATCTGTACAGTTTACAAAAAAAAAAAAAAAAAGGGTTCTAAATGATCCCTATCAACCATTATTTATTAAAGAGAACCGGTCAAAAAATGGATTATGCAAGAATGTTAAAAAGCTTCATTCACAGCTTTACCTAGTCTATGGATGACGTTCAAGATGAGAGCCTGCCTGGCCAAAAGCAGCATATGCACAGGATCGGATCTACAGATACCAGTGAAAGAAGACTAGAGGAAAATTGGAGCAGTCCCCCAGAGCAACCAATCAAATTTCAGCTTCAAAAAAAGAAAAGTACCCCATCTTAAATACTTACTACAGGCAGTCCCTAGCATTACTTATTGTCCATAAATTATTGCTGCCAGTTTATCCTTTTGGTTTTGTGCCCTCTTTGCCTACATGGGTAACGTCATGCTGCCTGTAATACAGGAACAGCAGCTTTTAAACACCCATGCATTCTCCAACTCCATGCAAGTTGACCAGACACTGCTGTCTGAAGTAGGTCTAAAAGTGCATGCAGACATTAAGAAGGAATTGTACTGATAATAATTTTTTTTTTCAATATTAATCTAGAAATTAGTGTTTGCTCCCTGTAAAGTGTTCCCCTCTCCTTGCTTTACATTCTGAAATTTATCACAGACGGTGACCTCTTAAGTCCTGTCAGGTGATCTCTGCGGAATGTTTGGTTATGGAGCTCTGAAGCCTAAAAATTAAACATATAGGAACCCATTTTAAAAAAAAGATGGGTTATGTTTGGGGCAGTAACTATTTTAAGGCAATTTTTTTTATGTTACAACCCCTTTTAAAGACAAAAACTACCGCACAACCACCCGTTGTGGACAACCGCTCCGGTTTTGCTCTACTTTTCTCTGCATCTGTCTAAATGATAAATGACTTCAACCATCTCTCCGCTCATAGGCATGAAACAGATTTGTAATTTTACATTCCTCTTAACTATGGAACTGCAGAATTTTACAATCAGCGACGAGTTGGGAGAGAACAGATGTTGTGACAGACAAAGCAGGCAGTCCCTAGCATTAGTTATTGTCCATAAATTATTGCTGCCAGTTTATCCTTTTGGTTTTGTGCCCTCTTTGCCTACATGGGTAACGTCATGCTGCCTGTAATACAGGAACAGCAGCTTTTAAACACCCATGCATTCTCCAACTCCATGCAAGTTGACCAGACACTGCTGTCTGAAGTAGGTCTAAAAGTGCATGCAGACATTAATTTTACATTCCTCTTAACTATGGAACTGCAGAATTTTACAATCAGCGACGAGTTGGGAGAGAACAGATGTTGTGACAGACAAAGCAGCAAATGTCTTAAGACGGGGAATGATGGGGTGAAAAGGGTACTTAGCCTTTGCTGTCATTTGTAGAGAAAATACGAAAAGCAAATCCAAATCTTTAAAGAGGGATTGTCAGCCATAAAATCAAAGTCCATTTACCCACTGCCCGGTGTTTATTATGCAGCCTGCAAGCTTACCCTGCATTGCAAGCATTCCAATATAATCAGAAATGTTTCTGCTGTAATAAAACTCATCTCAATCAGCCTGGCTCTATTTTTTCCATTTCCAACAAGAAGGAAGCTTGTCATCTCCCCTCCCACACACTGCTCCTCACTGATTGGCTGAATGGCTGGCCCTGCTGCCTCAAAGAACACGTCATCAGAATTATAATTAGTTAATAAAACTCTTCCATAAGTACAGTGTTGACCAGTTCTCTTTAAATGCATGCCGAATATCAAGCTACCAAATGTTGCTAAATAAAAGCATCAGTAAGAACATATTTAAATTAGTCACAATGTTCAATAACCATATCCAGATAAACAGAATGAAATACACATGTGAAAAATGCCTAATGGGATTTGCTCAAGTCCTGCGTAAGAGTTCTGGTTGTGAACCTTCCACCAGAGCCCCAACAGTACTGGTTACCTGTTCTCTTTGCCATTCTGAATAACAGAGTTCCGGTCAGTAGACGCTCGCTCGTTACAAACATATGTATTCCGGCGGGTCATCCCACTGGAGGTAGAGTTACTCTGAAGGAAAGAAAAACAAAAAACATACTGTCAGTTCCGGCAGCGTAAGTACAAATTCCGTGTTTGGAATCCCACTGAATACTAATTGCCGGCACCCTCGTCTTGTGAGCTGACCTTTAAACGTTTACCCTGTGCTCGTTTGGGGCATTTTCTGGCAAGGACACGATCTAATCCTGCTTAAATGTCAGCTCCCTAAGCTGACACGGTTTTCCACAGCGAGGGGGGTGAGAAAACTGTACACGACAGGCACACTCGGTAATGTTTTGGGTGAAAAAAACAAAAAAAAAAAAACAAAAAAACACCATCCAGCTTGCGCAAACACATTTGGAACAGGAAATGTTAACCCTTTAAACACCGTGTTCACAAGATCCTTAAAGGACATCCGAGGTGAAAAACTGATGAGAAAATCTGTATCCATTCTCCTCCTAAAAAGAACTTTAGATTTGCACACAGTTTTATTTTACATTTAAATCTAGTTTTTAGGTTTTTACTGTTTCATTGTCGTTGCTCAATGATGCCTTCATTGACGTACGCTAGAGCTCAAATCTATAAGTTATTGACCCTCTTTATCCATTTCCTGCTCTCATAAGCCATTTGCTGACAGGAAAGTATTTTATGGCTTTAATTACTAATCAGTGAGGGTTATGCTATAGTCTGACCCAGACAGAAACTGTCACTTGCATACCTGCTTTTTAACCCTTTCAGACAGAGAAAGAAAAAAAAGGAACACATCCTAATTTGTGTGTTTGGCACCAGGGCCGGGCCGAGGCAGGAGAGGCTCCAGCCTCAGGGCGCAGTGTAGGAGGGGGCACACAACTCACTCAGCTATCATTCCCCTATTGTGTTTGAAGCAGAGCGCAATAAGAAAAGGGGATACATGGCAGTGACTGAAAGCCAGACAACTAGAGATTATAGTGTTGGGGGTCCTGGGGCGCCTCTTAGTCTAATAGCAATCAGTGTGCGACAGCTGGAGTGGAATGGATGTGGGGGGGGCGCACTTTGGAGTCTCAGCCTTGGGTGCAGGGGGAACTTGTCCCGGCTCTGTTTGGCACTATACATACATATGCCCATTTCATCATGTCACGTGTCCTTTAACTTAAAGGATACCCGAACTGACATGTGACATGAGACAGACATGTGTATGTACAGTGCCTAGCACACAAATAACTATTCTGTGTTCCTTTTTTTTCTTTCTATGCCTGAAAGAGTTAAATATCAGGTTTGCAAGTGGCTGACTCAGTCCTGACTCAAACAGGAAGTGCCTACAGTGAGACCCTCACTGATCAGAAATTCCAACTATAAAAAATGTTCCTAGCAGAAAATAGCTTCTGAGAGCAAGAAAGAGGTAAAAAAGGGAATTTCTTATCAGTGAGAGTCACACTGTAGTCACTTCCTGTCTGAGTCAGTGAGCCACTTGCATACCTGATATTTAACTCTTTCAGGAAGAGAAAGGAAAAAAGGAACATAGCATAGTTATTTGTGTGCTAGGCACTGTACATACACGTCTAGCTCATGTCACATGTCAGTTAGGGTATCCTTTAACTTGGGAAAAATAAGGTGACCTCACCACCGGGCAACTCTGAGGGAGAGCACTCACACGAATGGTGTGACCACGTTTAGATTGGTCATAGATCGCTTTGGGATTCCAGTGGAGTAAAGTTCCAGTGTGCTCCAAAGTTGGAATCTGTCACTCATTACCAGCGGTGTGTTCAGATCACCAGCAGAGTCCCTGGCCCTGTCCTCAAGGCCCAGCGACCGTGCATGTTGTGCAGGAAGCCACAAACATTCACAGGTATAACCAATGAGGAGCCTACTTGTATACCGTACAACACGGTACAAGGAGATATTAAAGGGCCAGAGAAGATTATAGGAAGCCCAAAATGATCTATGACCTAACAGTGGTCACACTAATCAGTTGAGTTTTCTCCAGATGTTGAGCACTATACTGTATATGTACATGCAATCTATTGAATTGGCTCACCTACAGCCGGCAATAGAGCGCACACGTTCAAATACTATTGCTGGACTTTGCATTTCTTCTACGATTAGATTTTTGCATTCGTGCTTTAATTTATGATCAACTTTGGCTTATGGTTTTTTAACTTAGTATATTGATGAGATTTACCAGATCTGGACTTTATGGTCTGTGTAAGAATCTGATTGGATTAGTGATTATAGCGCTTTGAGAAATAATTTTGAAAATAAAGTGAGCAAATGATAAAGGTACGCAATCTTATTACTTTTATGAAAACTGGTTTGACAGTACTGTATTACTGTTGCAAAGAATGTCAGGAGGAGGTTCCCTGGTGTCAGGAGGAAGTCGCTCACATGTGCCTTTCAATATGATGGATAATGTCACTGGCAAAGTTTAGGTGCAGAGCTCAGTTTACGCAGTTCTACATTGCGGTGCTGTATCTGCTCCAATCTCAAATGACTGAAGAATTTAACTGTAGCCAATGTATGATTAGGTTATCTCTTATCACACAATGGGCATGATTCCCAAAGCTTTTTCGACTGTTTTCACCTCATCTAGGTTATATGTTTAGGCTTCCAAACAGCAAAAATATAATATAATTAAGGTAAGAACAGTAATCTTGAAATTAAGTTAATCAGGAATAACTTCCTTTGAGTGATTATTTTGCTTATAAAAGTGCTGAAAGGTTAATTTTATCACTCAGGTGATAAATCATGAGATGTTTTGTGAATAGAGCCCAATGACTACATTAAATGGGTTAGCTTTAAAGTCATTCTGTCATTAGCACATAAAGCGGGTTCCGAGATAAAAAACTAACTATAAGTAGTAACTTGTCTATATATGTTACCTTAAGTTTAGATCGTTTACACAGCATATCTATCTGCAAACCGCTTCAACAGAATAGGATTTCTTCCTGTGATACAATGAGGGCAGCCATGTTCTGTTTGTCACAGGCTGCTATCAGCTATCAGGAGATGCTATTAGCTTGCCTCTCTGTAAATCCAGTCCCCTCTCCTCCTCCCTCTGAAATCAATGACTAGTAACACCTCCCCCTCCTCCTACCCAGACAGAGCTCCTGTAAGCCCTTGCTACGGTCTGAAAATGCCAAGGCACTGTGAAAAATGTGGGTGAGGCTTGTTTAGTTTATAGGGAACTAAAGTATTAAAACAAAACAAAAAAAGTATTTGGCTTGAGAAATGCCCTATAAACTATATGAAAGGAACACAATTATGCAATGAGTAAAAGTTTATCTCGGATCCACTTTAAGTGAAAGGTGAACTGGCAATACAGACAGACCTGTGCAGATCTAAGGGCTACTTGTGTGCTGCCGTCAAAGTTTCTAAATTGAAAAGCACCAGCAGAGTAAGGTGCCCACCTCTAACGGGATCACAAACTTAAAATCCTAGCTCCAGTCTAGTTTAGTGGAGCCAGCAGGAAACTTATATAGTGTGGGCGTAGCTAACTATAACCAATCAAAAACTTGCAGATCGAGAGGGTGCTGTCCAACCAATAACGTTAGTGAAATTTCACTACAAGTTTTCCTGCTGGGTCCAATAAACTAGACTAGTGCCCAAATCCTCTCCCGAGTGCCCAGTGACTTTTGCCACATCTCAGGCCTGCAGTAAATACTTGACTTCTAACTTGGAGCATACACCTCTAAGCACCCACCCTGCCAATGGAGGGGTCATCACTAGCCTACGAAGGGATGGGTCAGATCTGCCAATAATGTCAGCAACATCAGATCTGCATGCTTGTTCAATGTGTATGGCTTGAAGTATTAGAGGCAGAGGATCAGCAGGATTATCAGGAAACTGGTATTGCTTAAAAAACATGGCATCCTCTCGCTTCAGTCATCCTTTATAGAAACTTTGAGAAACCCCCATGAGGAGATGGCCTAATCCAAAACCTGTCGGCAAGATGTTTAAAGCTACCACATTACAAAACCTACTGTAAGCGACAGCTACACAGGAACTAAAAAAAACTGTGCAATTACTCTGGAACAAGTGTATACATGTGTACATATGGTTTTTAAATTTTACAATTATTCACCATGATGTCCCTTTAAGAACTATAGACAAGAGTTACGTTTTGAAGATCAGCAAGACAGGAAGCTGCACAGAAACCGTTCCATACTTACACTGGGCACAACCGAACTCTTCTTTCTGTCCGGGATATCCGCTTTATTAGGATTGTTTGCGTTTCCAAGCATTGGGCTAGGAGGCGCAAGACCTCTCCCACTAACCGCGCTGCTGCTGGACTTCCGAGACTGTACCCCCTCTTCCTTCAGATCGTTATCCGTGGTGCTTGTCTGGCTTCGTTTTGGGTAAACCGTAACAGCAGGGATAGCAGGGCCAGCTAGAAAAAGAGAACGCAACATGGGTTCACAACTTCAAAGACCTCAGTGGGAGTCATTTACTGACAGGGAAGGGAATTTATGCTCACTGCTATCAGGCAGGGTTCACACTTCTCTGTTTTCATACACCTTTTCTGCACAGAAAAATGCATTCTGACCAAGAATTCAGAGGCGCTAGGCTGAGTCAAACACTTGTTGCTGTATGCTCCATCCCCATTACCTGATGAAGCTGGGCCACACCTGCGAAACACGTTGCTTTGATCCTTTGGAGTGTATATATAAATACATTTGCTTGTTGATATATCAACCTGTTTTTGTGTCTGCTTGGAGGAGGCAAGTCCACCACTGCCTCCCTCATTTTTTAAAAATATATGTAAAAGACAAACCGAGAGCCCAATAGTGTAATATGTTAAGGCAAGTGAATTATGAAAAAAGAGTATAAATTTATACTCACAAACCAGGGTTACCTCCAGGCAACCACTGTATAGGCAGGTGAGGAAATTTTCCTGTACTCACTCAGGATTTAAGAAGTCGCTCTCCGTAGACAGTAGAAAAAAAAGGGGTATCCCCCTCCACCATGTATTCACACACACACACACACACACACACACACACACACACACACACACACACACACACACACACACACACACACACACACACACACACACACACACACACACACACACACACACACACACACACACACACACACACACACACACACACACACACACACACACACACACACACACACACACACACACACACACACACACACACACACACACACACACACACACACACACACACACGTAAATACGTGTAAAACAGAGGCGCCAAAAGTATAAAAACAAATTCTTAAAAATTTAAAATTGCTTTTGAGGCAGTGGTGGACCCACCTCCTGTAAGCAGACCCAAGAGGCTGTATTATTTCAACAAAGTATTTATTGGGTATACTCCAGGGGGATTTCGCAACGCGTTTCACAGGCTTTGCACCCGCTTCACCAGGCAATACACAATAGGAGCATACATCAGCAATTGATCCGGGACACGCTTGCGTGTCCCGGATCAATTGCTGATGTATGCTCCTATTGTGTATTGCCTGGGGAAGCGGGTGCAAAGCCTGTGAAACGCGTTGCGAAATCCCCCTGGAGTATACCCAATAAATACTTTGTTGAAATAATACAGCCTCTTGGGTCTGCTTACAGGAGGTGGGTCCACCACTGCCTCCAAAGCAATTTTAAATTTTTAAGAATTTGTTTTTATACTTTTGGCGCCTCTGTTTTACACGTATTTACTCATTTTTTAAAAGTTTTAGCTACTTTTAACCTTTTGGTGCCTCTGTTCATTTCCACATTGTTCGAGCCCACCCATGGTGGAAGGGTGCTAACCTCTTGTTCCCAGATCTACAGAGAGCGACTTCTTAATCCAGAGTGGGGACGGGTCTTATATCCCCACCTTGCTCTACAGTGGTTGCCTTAGTGGTAAGCCATGTTTGCGATTATAACTTGACATGCTTGCCTCATTACCCACATCAATCCAGTACATACTGCACTATATTGGGCTCTGTGTTCTCTCTCGGTTTCTCATTGAGAATTCATGGTTATCAATGGGCTAGTCCACACGTGAATGAGTTTTTTGCATGCAGAAAAAAACCTGACACCCTGCAGAATTATGCACATTGTGTGCGTTCACTGTGAAAAACACACGTTTTTCTGCATGCAAATGCCGAAACTCCAGAGCTGCAGCAAGGGACATGTCGGCTGCCAGGGGCTCGAGGAAGCCCTTGGTAAGTAAAGCTCATTTTGTTACTTTTCCCTGAGGTTTCCATTAATAAAAAAAAAAAAAAATTAAGCTCAAAAGGTGGTGTGGCACCAATTGTAAAATTTAAAATATGTGCAAACACATACAAATAAGAGGTACACTTTTTCCAGAGTAAAATGAGCCATAAATTACTCTTCTATGTTGCTGTCACTTACAGTAGGTTGTAGAAATCTGACAGAAGTGACAGGTTTTGGACTAGTCCATCTCTTCATAGGGGATTCTCAGCAAGGCTTTTATTCTTTATAACGATATTCCCTAAAAAAAGATTTAAACAACAATGCTGTCCAGCCTCCCTGCTCCCTACACAGTTTTTTGGCAGTTGGACAGAGCAACTGCCATTCACTAAGTGCCTTTGAAAATAAATATATCCCAGAGAATCCCCGATAAAGAGATGGACTAGTCCAAAACCTGTCACGTCTGTCAGATTTCTACTACCTACTGTGAGTGACCGCAACATAGGAGAAAAGTAATTTATGGCTCATTTAATTCTAGAAAAAAAGTGTACTTATTTGCATATGTTTACACATATTTTACATTTTACAATTTTTTGCTGTAGTGCCCCTTTACAAATACAAGATCATCAACAAGTTAAATTGAAAATAAGTGGATTAATATGGCTACATACACATCACAGAAAATGTATCTAAGTACTAATGGTCCTTTAATCTAAGCCAGAGAGCTGCCATCAATAGTTTATTAGCCACTCTACATCAATCCTGCACAATCAGTGCCTTTGCACAGGGGCAGGCCATGTGCTGCAGGGGAGCCTCTAAAAACCAAGGATGATCGTTGCATCCTATGGGCTAGTTGACACTGAAGCACTTTTCAGCATGTTGATATGTGAAGAATCTCACTGCAGCATTGTAATTTCTACAACACTGCAACTGTACTGTCGGAACTTTGCTTTTGTGCACAAGTATTCTCGTCTGTTCACAAATGACAACTGTTGATTAATAGTAAAAAACGTATTTTATTTTATTTAAGGGCTGGTTCACACTTGGACGCTTTTCAGGTTGCTTTTCCACTTGTGCGGTGCGAATCGCCACGGTAAAAATTCGCATGCGGATGCGAAATTCGCATGCGGGTGTATGCGAATTTTCATACGAATTCGCATGGATGACGATGTATGCAAATTTAACCATGGTAGTGCTGGTGTGATTTTCCATTGTTTCTATGCGAATTCGCAAGAAAATTCACATACCCAAACCGCATGCGAATTTCCTATTAAATACATTGTACGCGATTCGCATAGCGGTATGTGGTATGCGAATTCTGACGGCTCTGCCATGCAAATTTTTTCTGCACAGAAAAACGCAAAGGAATCCTGACAAGTGGAAACAGTCCCATTCACTTGTATTGCTATGCGAATTTGCATGCGAAAACGCATGCGAATTCGCGATAGTGGAAATGGGCCCTCAGTACTTTGCTGATCTCCCTATGGGATCATTCTTACTGCAGCATTTGCATAAATCGCAAACGAGCTGCATGCAGTGTTTTGGGTGCAATTTGCATTGTGATTCCCAACAGAACAAGAATCGCAAATTGCAGCAATATTTGCATTCCGAGTGTGAAACGGCCCCCAGAGTTCAATCTTTCCTGCAGTATGGGTAAACGTTAAAATAAGGATCTTAAAGGAATACTTAAGGGAAAATGAAAAATAATTTTAACTTACCTGGGTCTTCTTCCATCCCCCTGGACTCGTTCTGTGCCCACACTGTCCTCCTGGTCCCCTCCAGCCAGCAGTGGCGACCACTGCAAGGCCGCCGGTCGCCAGCGGCTACTACACATGCACGACCCCAAGCTGCGCATACACCGATCACGCTCCTGTGGTAGCAATCTCCGCGTACGCAGAGGACTCAGACTGCGGGAGTGCGTTCAGGGTGCACACGGCTCAATGCCGCACATGCGCAGTAGCTGCAACAGGTCAGCCCCACGGGTGTCGCCATTGCTGGCTGGGGGGGGGGGCAGACCAGGAGGATGTCATGGCCACAAAATTAGTCCAGGGGGCTGGAAGAAGCCCAAGGTAATTTAAAATCATTTTTAATTTCACTTAAGTATCCCTTTAATTCATTTTATCAAGTTTAGGTTTTAAAATTTTGGTTTGCGATTCCAGCAACACTAAAAAAATTACAAATCAGTCTCTATTCTGTGTTTGTGCGCTGAAGAGCTGGATGTACACAAGGATGATAAGCAATGCAGAAAGTTAGATGGTAGAAGTGTGGGGAAGATGACATAACAGCAGATTTGTCACACAGGAAACGGCACACTGCAGTCAGCCAGAGCCACATTTTAAGGAACATACTAATACACCGACAAGTTAGGCAACCATCCTTCAAAGAGGACCACTCCATTGAGCTGGAGAAAGACTCACCGTGGTCACTGTACCGTCTCTGTTTCTGGCTGGAGGAGATGCTTCTCTGCACCTTATGGTGAGGGGATTGTCCAGTGCTATTATTGAGGTCGCTGCTCGGCCTGACTTTCGCCAGTGACAAGTTACTGCTAGAGCTGGAATCGCTGGCATCCAGCTACACAGGAGAAAGACAAATAATCATTTGCTGCAAAATATTAAAAACACTTAAAGGAAGTATTAACTAAATACAAAGCAATAGGTCCCTAAGGCTATATTCACAGTGGTGTTAGATGCTAGCATTTCCCCGTTGGTCCCTTTGCTGGGAGGACCTACAGGGGAATGCCAGCAAAAATGCAGACATGGGGGCTCAATCACTGGCCCTCCCTTGGTTAGTGCATCTACTCGCCTAAAAACTTCACTTTAGCACCCAGGGGCATGGATACTTCTCTGTTTAAATAACGAGTGCCATACACGCCCCCAAGTCCCCGGTGCGGTGCAGTGCAGAGATTGATGAAGCCCGAGTGTCTGATGAATGATCACTGCTGTGACCAGTAACAGTGATCATTCATTGTAAACACAAGAAACTCACTTCCTGTTAACTCAGAATGCTGTGATTCAGCTTTCTAAGTAGACAGGAGACTGTCTGGTGGTTCGTTTAGGGCGACAACGGTCAGGCGCGTGTACCGAGCTTCAGACCGGCTTCAGACTGTACAATGGCAGCAGCGGCGTGGCCCCTGGGCCGCACTGCACAAAACAAGACAAGACTTTGGGGATCACTGTGTTAGTCCCCATCTGGCTCAGATCCAAACAAGAAGTTACACTCGCTTGCGGCCACTTCCTGTTTGGGAAATACAGAAGTGAAAGTAAGCGCTTCCGCACCGCCATCCTTTTAACCACTTAACGACCGCCTAACGCCGATAGGCGTCGGCAGGTCATTAGTGGTTTAGCATGGAAAACACGAGCGGCCTTTCCATGTCTGTTCACGGAGGGTGTCTACGTAAACAGCCTGCAAGCCGCCGATCGCGGCTTGCAAGCTAAATGTAAACACGCGGGGAAGAAATCCCCGCAGTTTACATCATACGGCGCGCTGCTGCGCAGCAGCGCCGTAAAGGAGATCGGCGACCCCCAACCTGATTGGCCAGGGATCACGGCAGTCTGATAGGCTGAAGCCTGTCAGAGGCGGCGGAGGACAGATCGCCGTCCTGCGGCGCCCAGGGGAAGGAGGGGAGGGACGGAAAGGGGGCGGAAAACGCTGCAGAGGGGGGCTTTGAGGACCCCCCCACCGCTAGCCACATAGTGCCGGCGGAGATCAGATCCCCCCCTCCCCTCAGCAGGACATCCCCCTAGTGGGGGAAAAAAAAAAAAGGGGGGGGGAGGGGTTAGTCTGGTCACCCCGGCTGCCTGCTGATCTGTGCTGTGGGCTGGAGAGCTCACGCTGCACAGATCAGCACAAATTCCCCTGGTCGTCAAGTAGTTAAAATCCCTGCTTTGCCATAGACTTATACAACTCCTGGTAAGACGTGTGCCATGGTTTTGCCTGCGTGATAAATCAGCAACTTCCTGCACACCGCATGCTGTATGAAAGCTTTCATTGCAGCATGGTTTTAGGGATGCGCAACCCCCCCCCCCCCCCCCTAATTTTGTTAGTATGTAACTACCAGGTTATCTACTCCCATCCCGTACTTCGGAGTTTCCTGCTAGCATGGTAAGTAATAGTATTTATGCATATGTTTTGCATCTGATTTGAATGTGAATTGTGCAGATAGCTTATTAGAGGTGCTGCACATGTGAGCTGTTGGTCATTTCAGATGCAGCCTGTTGTGGTATGTGCTGGCCCTCTCCTCGCTGTCCATTAAAATGTAAGTTACACATTTTTTCTTAGCTGCTCCCAAGGTTATACATATGTTGTTTTTAACTTCGGTTAGACCACTTGCCCGGAGGTTTACCTCAC
The DNA here is from genome assembly GCF_040937935.1 of Hyperolius riggenbachi. Lineage (NCBI taxonomy): Eukaryota > Metazoa > Chordata > Amphibia > Anura > Hyperoliidae > Hyperolius > Hyperolius riggenbachi. Next base: position 241,309,386 of record NC_090654.1, read on the forward strand.
CGTGGTGCAAGTGTCCAGTACATTATACTTTGCATGCAAACTATAGTGGAAGCCAAAGTTCATCTATAGTATAATAAATGTAGCACTTGTTTTGGACGCAGGGCATGCATTTTCCGCTTAATAGAGGTGGTGCATGCCTGAGCGATTAACCAGTCATTTGCAGCATGTTTTTAGAGATGCACAACCCCCCCCCCCCCCCCTTTACCTAATTTCGCTAGTATGTAACTACCAGGTTAGCTGCTCCCAAAAGGATACCGTAAAATTAACCATTGCAGAAGTGTGAAAGAGCCCTTAAAGTAGGAGCAAGGCGGTCACTTATCTGTATATCTGCTGCTATGTTCAATATGTGCAATGAGTGCGCACTAAGACAAACCATTTATCGATCTTCATTAGCAGTATTCATAGTAAAGGAAAAATACAACAAAGAGGGATCTGAAAGCATTGCAAGTATTTAGAACAAGCTAGTCTGTACCAGCTCTTACTGATCGCACTGTGATCCTGTCGTCATGAAATCTTAAAAATGGGTCATTATTAATAATGCAAAAATATTGCATTATTGATCAGAGCCGTATCACAAGGTACTTTTGCAAAAATGTTATGTAACTGCAATAATCTATCAAAACTTTTTTTTTCAAATTCAGCATGAAAAATCCCATGCAGCTTAACAAGGCACTGACACATGCAGCAGAATGCAGTACATTAGTCAGGATACCCAACTTCATGGTAATTTTCTTGGTTTCAGCATAACTTTTTGTAGCTATATATTGCTGTATAGGAGTATGTAGCCCCGTCCTACCAGTGAGGTCAAGCCCAGGCTTAATAGCTTAGTGCACTCTGGGAGACCAGGAGTTCTTTCTATTCAGCACAAAACACCCAACCATTCCTCAGCACTGCACATGCCAGCACTAAAGACGTCGACAACAGTGATATAATGTAAATCATAGCGAGTAAGGCTTTTACAATGGGCAAACACTGACTAATTTATAAATATTGTAAAAAATTAAGCAATTTTATTATGTTATTTTCCCTATAGTTTCTCTTTAATCCATTAGCAGCTTCAATCTCGTTTGAAATAAGTGCATTGCTTTTGACCTCAGTTGGCAGAACTTGCTGTGCTGTAATTATCTTGGAATGCTTTGATCTCTGCCTGCTCACAGAAAATACAGAATCTGAAAGCAGAAATCCTTTATTATAGTCTCACACTGCCCCCTAGTGACAAGTGGCCATAATACACATTGCAGCAGTACTAATTAGTTGCTAGGAAATGTAACAAATAAGAAAGGTGCTAAAATAGATTGGCCTGGAGCATTTGCACGCCTCTAAATTGGCTGATTAAGTTTTGAAAAAACGTGTTAAAAAAAGGGCTGGTTTGACCCATTTTTATACATGCAGGATTGTATACAAAAATATGAAATCTGTAAGCGTACTCATGTTGCCCATAATGAATGCACTGCAGGGTGGTCACAGCAACTACGTCCAGGCAAGCTGCAAACTTGTCAGTAGCATTTAGCTTCTCTAATCACCAGAGCCAATTCTAAAACTCAGCAAGTCACACTAGAAGTGCTTTGTCATACATACACACACGCAAGCCAGCCGTAGCAAAGTCGCAACATTATCTCAACAATCCCCGAGTGTGTGTAGATTTCATTCAGCTGCAGTTATTTCACAGCATGTGCTTCAGTGCTAGATTATAATGCAAATTATTCCTGGCATTTATTGGAGCTTTACAGCTCTAACAAATGCTAGAACATTGTAAACACCATTGTTGTCAGTAAAGGCCAGTTAACACTACAAGCTTGATGCTGGCTGGCTATTAAGATTGCTGTTGCACGCAGTATATTGGTGCAGACAGGCATTTTTCATTAACTTCAACAAAGATAAAAATCCCACCAGTGCCAATATAATTGCCAGGCAAGTGCCTATCTATGCCAAGCAAATGCTGCAAATATACCAAACTACTTCAAAGTGAAGAGGGCTGCACTAAAAAACAATAGCTATTTAGAAATCATATGCAGACACTTTGGGAAGTATATCTGGATGCTTTCAGGAGTTCAACAAGGCCCCCCCCCCCCCGCACAGTTACAGACTTTACATACTGTGTATGCGCAGAATGCTCCTAGCCACAGGAGCACAATCGGAGGTGCATGGAACCGGGACTACTCATGCACAGTGGCCCGGGACTCAGCTAAGATGCAGACTTTACTGGGCTGACAGTGGCAACACCGAGGGAACCGGGAGGCTGGCGAGGGAGCCAAGGAACCACAGTTGTACTCCTATGTTTACACACCCTTGCATAATTTGACTTTCTACTTATTTTGCATAGGATATGAATGATAACACAAATTTTTCTTTCAATCGTGGTTAGATGAAGCCATTTATTGTCAAACAACTATGTTTACCCATTTTAAATCATTACCACTATATAAGCTACCCAAATGCTGCTGATCAAAAGTTTATAGTTCTTAAAGGGATCCTGAGCAGTGGGTTAAATTTAAAATTGGTACTCACCTGGGGCTTCCTCCAGCCCACTGTAGGCTGCAAGGTCCCCCGGCATCCTCCTGGCTCCGTTCTGGATCCCTCTGGCGGCTCCGTTACCGCCGACTCTCCCGCTGAGTGTCGGGCCAAGGCTTCCTGATCCGTGACGCCCCTCGTCATCATGCCAGCCGGCGTGACAGTCCTGCGCATGTGCGGCTTTGTAACTATGAACCGCGTATGCGTAGGGCTGCCACGCCGACCGCCATGATGAGGAGTGTCACGGATCAGGAAGCCTTGGCCCAAAACTCAGCCGAAGTGTCGCCGGTAACTGAGCCGCCAGAGGGACCCAGAAGGACACCGGGTGACCTCGCAGCCTACGGTGGGGCTGGAGGAAGCCCCAGGTGAGTAACAATTTTAAATTTAACCCACTGCTCAGGGTCCCTTTAATATCGTGTATTGTAAATTTAACATCAATGACACCTTGAAGTCTTTCGTGCCTGTGCAGTACAGCAGACCGAATCGAGCTTTGCTATTCCCGGAGCCTATTGGAAACCCGCCACTGTCCTTGCGCAAGGCTCCCGACCAGCGAATCTTCGGGAGTTCCAGAACTGAATCCCCTCTAACCTAATTACTTTTAGGATCCAGAGGCTTCCTCCTCCCAAGGTAAGTAACCCACCCCCTCCCCCCACAGGCACTTTTCTCACTACAGGTACACTTTAAAAAAAAAAGTTTGGAAAAGAAAAGTGAAAATAAGTTTTTATGTCATTCATGCTCTATGAATGCTTAATAAATCATACATTTCCGTCAGGGTATGTAAACTTAAAAGCACAACTGTACAGGGGGCTGAAAGAAACCCCAAGTATCAATCTTTAGCTGCATTTGTCTCTGGTACACTTTAGCCGGCCTGTAGAAGAGCAGCTGGAGGAATGCAAGTTATGCTTCTATTTCTAACCTGCTGTGCATCCAAAACCGCTGCCACACAGTACAAATACATTGTGAGCACTTTACACCATTCCGCCTACCTCAGAAGATTTCCTTCCTAGTAACAGGTAAGTAGCCGTTATCTCGTCGTATTTCATCTTACTGAGGGATTCCTGGATTTCTTCCTTTGAATATCCCATTCCTATCATGATATCTGTGAGGAAAAAAAAATTCATTCAGCATTTTAAACCTCATTTTAAACAAGTCTGCCCAAAAGAAGTTTACAAACAAGGGGCTTGATTTGCACTCAGCAGAGAATAAACTCCAAAACACGTACACTTCCTGACTGACCGCTCCCCTTCTTGTGACACACTTCCTATTTAAGTCAGGGACGCGCCGGCTTTGATTATGCCCGGTTGAAGGCCCAGCCGAGTGGCGAATCGCGAAGGCAGAGTCCAGGTTCACACTGCCTCTCCTCCTCTCTGGCTGTTATGTGGCGAGTTCTGCTCTGCATGCAGGCTTGGACCACTGTTTTCATGCTATTTTACCCCTTTCCTTGCGGTACTTCCTTATTGGTGCACTTTATTTTGTTTTACACTACCTCTTCATCTGATGCACTTTACGGCACAATTTTTGCACGTGTTTGTTATATATTGTCATTGATTTGCTGCTAGCATGAGTCACTTTACCCGCCTCATATCTTACTATATGCAATATTTTTGAGTAGAGGATAGGTTGGGCTGTATTATTTGATACTTGTATTGGACACGTGTGATTCCTGGACTACTTGGTTTTAATTGTTTTTATTTCATTTTTGTGTAAACATAATACATTAATAAAGCTCTATTGTTTATTATTTACTTGTGTGGTGCGGTCCTTATGGGGATTTTTCTTTGGTTCAGAATTAAACTCCAAACAAGACAAATCCATCATCATATAGGAAAGGGGGGGGGGGGGTAGATTCCCACTACCGAGTTAAGTCTATAGGCATTTTTCCACCCTTTAGTTACACCTTAAAGAGAAACCACGACCAAGAATTGAACTTTATCCCAATCAGTAGCCGATACCCCCTTTTACATGAGAAATCTATTCCTTTTCACAAACAGACCATCAGGGGGCGCTGTATGACTGATATTGTGGTGAAACCCCTCCCACAAGAAACTCTTGAGTAGGCACTCCTGGCAGTTTCCTGTCTGTGAACATTGCTGCATTGTGGGAAATAGCTGTTTACAGCTGTTCCCAACTGCCAAAAAAAGCATGCAGCAGCTACATCACCTGCCAACAGTAAAATGTCACCATGTAATACATGTCAGAATGTAAATGAGGGATTCAAAAGATTTTACAATGGGCAAACACTGACTAAATAATTTATACATAATTATTGTAAAAATGAAGCACTTTTATCACATTATTTTCACTGGAGTTCTTCTTTAAAGGATCACTATTGCAAAAAAAAAAGTAGGCAGTTAAAATCTGACAGAACCGACAGGTTTTGGGCCAGTCCATTTCTTCATAGGGGATTTTCAACAGCATTTCCTTAACAGCAGTGTAACTGCCAAAACCGTAAAATACCCGCCAGCCTCCCTAATCACTTGCACACTATTTTCTCAGACTTTGCAACCGCTGTTCATGAAATGCTGTTGAAAACAAAGATGACCCCGAGAATCCCTCATGAGGAGATGGACTGGCCCAAAACCTGTCGGTTCTGTCAGACTAACTGCCGACTCTTTCGCGATCGTGATCCTTTAAAAGGACACCTGAAGTGAGAGGAATGGGGAGGATTTTCTTTTCAGCGCTCTGCAATTGAAAATGGTACCAAAAATCCTTTCTGCTGATGGCTTACAAGGAATTTTATTGATACAATGTGAAAATATCACTTATTATAAAAGCCATAGACCCTGAATATGGAAGCAGATCAGAGGTTTCTGACTGGATTAGTTGCATGCTTGTTTCAGGTGTGCGATTCAGACACTACTGTCCAGAAAGATCAGCAGCACTGCCAGGCAACTGGTATTGTTTAAAAGGAAAATTTGGCAGCCTTCACGTTCTCTCAATTCAGGCGTCTACGTTTACCATGGTGCGGCATAATGGCGGCTTTGTAATGTGGCTTGCCACAGTGCGCCAGGTGCGTAGCGGTATAGCAGCGTGCGGCATCATAATGCACTGCATACAGTGTTACTGCTGAACGCATGAGTTAAAGGTTACAGTGAAAGGGGCACTAAGGTTAAATTCTTCTATTTTAGTCACTTTAACATAACTATTTGTTTTTGGAGCAATGTTATTGACATTTAATGTGGCTGATTGTTTTTTTTTTTTTTTTTACACTGGCAATATCTATTTATTGCAAATGAGTCACGTCAGAAGATTTACCTTACTGACGCCACTTCAGCATAATCCATTTCGTTGTAGGAGGCATCTGACGTTTGTTTGTTTTGCCGTTTCTTTACCCCCCTCTGGTCCGCTCAGTGAGGATTATTCCAACTGTAACTGCACACTTTGTGCAGTTACTGAGCTCTGTGCAGCCGCCGTACAGCGCTGAACGGCGCCTTACGGCTCTATACTTTCACGCTGAGGACCCCTTATTTGAAGCTGGCACAGCGACGGACACCTATCTGTTGCGGCTGCACAGATCTCAGTAACTGCACAAAATGTGCAGTAGTTGAAATAATCCTCACTGAGCGGACCGGGGGGGGGGGGGGGGGGGGGAAGCAAACGGCAACACATACAAACGTCAGATGCCTCCTACAACGAAATGGATTATGCTGTTTTGGAGTCAGTAAGGTAAATCTTCTGACGTGACTCATTAGCAATAAATGGATATTGCCAGTGTAAAAAAAAAAAAAAACCCAATCAGCCACATTAAATGTCAATAACATTGCTCCAAAAACAAATATTTATGTTAAAGAGAACCCGAGGTGGGTTTGAAGAATATTATCTGCATACAGAGGCTGGATCTGCCTATACAGCCCAGCCTCTGTTGCTATCCCAAACCTCCCTAAGGTCCCCCTGCACTCTGCAATCCCTCATAAATCACAGCCACGCTGCTGACAAACAGCTTGTCAAAGCTGGCTTTGTTTATCTCTATAGTGTCAGTCTGCTGCTCTCCCCGCCTCCTGCAGAACTCCAGTCCCCGCCTGCATCCCTTCCCTCCCTGCTGATTGGAGGGAAGGGACGGGGGCAGGGACCGGAGCTATGCAGGAGGCGGGGGAGCAGCTGAGACTGACACTACAGATGTAAACATAGCCTCACAGCAAGGCTGTGATTTATGAGGGATTGCAGAGTGCAGGGGGACCTTAGTGGGGTTTGGGATAGCAACAGAGGCTGGGCTGTATAGGCAGATCCAGCCTCTGTATGCAGATAACATTCTTTAAACACACCTCGGGTTCTCTTTAAAGTGACTAAAATAGAAGAATTTAGCCATAGTGCCCCTTTAAGCATACTTTACATTGACTGTTTGCTTCACTGTATGTGACGCAATGTGCAAGTAGTGTGCAGCGCCACTTTCCTCTTACATTCCGGTTACAGGGGACGCAATGGCCACTGCACATAGCTCAAATACAAAAGGCTAAAAAAAAAAAAAAAAAAAAAGAGAACACCTGTAATGTTTCATTTGTTTCAGATTTTTTTTTATGCTAAACACAATAAAACTCTGTATTCCCTTCAAGAGTCCATAATAAGAATTTACAAAAGGAGGGGAGACACCGAGAGCCCACTATAGTGTATCAAGTACTGGTATCAAGATGGGTAGTGTAAGGTAAGCAAGTTATTCTCACAAACCGGGGTTACCAATAGGCAACCACTGTAGATGCAGGTGTGGAAACTAGACCTCTCCTCACTCTGGATTAAGAAGTCGCTCTCCGCAGATCAGAAGAAAAAGGGGCAACGCCCTTCCACCAAGGGTGGACTCTGGTATACCATGAGGAAAAAAGGCACCAGAGTAAAAAGTAGCTAAAAATGTTTAAAAATTGCTGAAAATGCATTGGTGGACTTCCCTCCTTTAAGAAGCCACAAAAACTGTGCAATTCAACATCACAGAAATGTATTGATCTACTCTTTAGGGTAGATCAATACATTTCTGTGATGCTGAATTGCACAGTTTTTGTGTCTTCTTAAAGGTAAGTGCCGAAACGTTTTCTCAGAAATTTTTAAATGTTTTAGCTACTTTTTACTCTTGGCGCCTCAGTTTTCTTCATGCGATACCATAAGATTTTGATTTACAAGAAAAGGACCCCAGCTTTCCAAACTTGTCCAGACCTCCCCAGGGGCTGAAGCAAGAGTTACTGGCTGATTTAGGCCTTCATGCAGGACACATTCATCCTCTCACACAGCACTGCCACATTCAGCTGTTTCCCCTCACAGCAAAACTCCTGTGTATGCAACAGGCACAGCAATTGATTACCTATTCGCTTCTGGTCTGCAATATCAAGCTCTGGTTCAACAAATGGTTTCAGCTCGTCCTCTTCGTGCCCTGCATTGATCCATCTGTCCTTCATTATTTGCTTAAATGGAAACAGAACGAGCATCATGAGAGCAGGGGAGAAAACCAATGAGAGTCCATCAAAGCACAGCACAGGTTAATGAGCCAGCGAGATATCACATCTGCTGTAACAAGCCTGCGCTCATTAAATCACACAACACCTCTCCGCTAACGCAGGCAGGATACAAATTAGCAAGAGGAGAAAATCATTTAGGCATAAGATCTTCAAAGCGCAGAAAAGGCTAAAGCACTAAAGTACCTGCATTTGTATTAGTACATGCCGCTCATTAACCGGGTCATGTTTTGGTTGCATAAGCCCATTCTGGGGAGAAACCCACAGAGTAAGGTCTAGAGCAGCAGATGGCAGAGGTCACTGCTAGACCAAGAGGCTAACAAAGGTAACCTGTGGTGAGGGGAACATGAAGTCTGCCATTTTTAGGCAAGGTGGAACTTTTGAGTACATTTTTTGGGCCATCTTTAAAGGACACATCCGAGGAGCAAAAAAACAAAACAAAAAACACAAGATCTACTTACCTGGGTCTTCCTCCAGCCCATGGCAGCCTATCTGTCCCTCGCCGCAGCTCCGGCGCCCAGGGCCCCCACTGTTGGTCGGCAGCATCTGCGCAAAATGCTCCAGGCCCAGTGATCGACACAGGAGAGGTCGGCATCTGCAACAGAGGAGACCCCGGGACACTGGAGTTGCAGCGAGGGACAGATAGGCTGCCAGGAGCTGGAGGAAGTCTCAGGTAAGTAGATTTTTTTTCTCCTCGGACCTGTCCTTTAAGCACAGCGGTTATAATTCTCTAAAATCTTAATTCCACGAATCCCCAGCACACAAAAAAAAACATCTGTGTGAAAATGTCAGTGCTGTATGATAACTTCCACAGCACAACTGCAGAGTGCTGATAGGTTAAGGTGAAAATGAACCCATTTTGTGTGTTTATTTTGGACCGGGAGGATGCTCTCAAGCTATGATCCATCTCTTTTCTGCCCTACCCCCCTTTCCCTGGGTACTTCAATGTGCTCTGGGTATGCAACATGCTGTGTGTATGCGCATGTGGGAGAACAGGCCAGGCCTGACTTATGAATTATTCCTTCTCCCACTAAGGGGACATCAAGACAATGGCGTAGCTATGGGGGTGCATGAAAGCGGGTGCCCCAGGGTGACAACACAAGTGGAACGGCGGATAGAAGATCAAACTGCAGCCACTGGCTACCAACAGTTGCTTCCTGCTTGTGTTGCTTCCTGCCTGTGTTGTCACTCCCCAGTAACCACCCCCTTGGCACCGCTTGCTAGTGCTTTCCCTGCAAGCCCATACCGGTCATATGCTGGGCCGGTGGATAGGCCTCGTCTTCACCAAGGGATGTATAGCAGTTGAGAGGCACACACATCTTATGAGCGCCATTTATGGGGACAGCTGTGCAGCCTCCATTTAATTTCATTTCTGGCTTCATCTAAAATGATTTTTTTTTTTTTGCAAGTTTGGGGATCCCCTTACTGCTCCACAAAAAGTTTTGGCTGGGGATTTTTTTGTTTAACATGCAGACAAGTTATTTTAGATGAAAACTAAGCAAATGAAGAAAATTCCTGTGGTCTTTAAAGCCAAGATCCAATCTTGTGACAAATGGGTTGAAGAAAGAAATGACTGACTTGACTTCATGCCAAAACTGTTGCTTTTCTTGGGAACATGTTTGGAGAGCCGCGAGACTGTTTAAAGTGACACTTTTTCCTCACACAAGTTTGAATTTATGGAACAAGTTTTGGATTAGGTTTTGGATGCTGTAACATTTGGACTAAAACTTGTTTAGGATTTTATTACGGTCTTTGTTCCCATCTGGGACAAATGTATTCACTCCTTGTCCATGGAAGTAGGTCAATCTCTCCAACACAGAGAGTGAGGAAAAACTAGGAACCACCTGAAGCTTTTGTGACTCATCTCCTAACCTTGGGACCAAAAAGGTTCAAACCGAACCAATAGAAGTTCATGAGGTACAAGGAATAAGGAGGAGAATATATCATTAACGGGAGCACACATCTCAAAACAAACGTTTCCAATGTTTGGCTTTTAAGCAAAAGTTCAGTTGATGACATAAAAGTCCTTTCAACCATTGTTGAAAGATGCTATGGTGGTTCTGCACTATAACAGAACTACTAGTTCTGGCTGGATGGTGTACTGGTTAAGGGCTCTGCCTCTGACACAGAGGACCAGGGTTCGAATCTCAGCTCCTCCTGTTCAGTAAGCCAGCACCTATTCAGTAGACCTAGGGCAAGACTTCCTAACACTGCTACTGCCTATAGAGGGCGTCCTAGTGGTTGCAGCTCTGGCGTTTATAAGTACGCCAGGAGAAAAGCACAATATAAATGTTTTGTTTGTCCTAGGTCCTAGGACAATGCTGTTCCTTGACATAACTGTAGAACTTCATTGCTGTGGAAGGCTTGGATCACATACCTCTAGAGTGCCTCTTTTGGTTGGGTTTAGCACCAGAAACCGCTTGAGAAGGTTTTCACAGTCTGTTGACATGTAGAAGGGAATTCGGTATTTCCCCCGTAGTACTCTTTCCCTTAATTCCTAGGAAGAAAACGGTTTCTAAGATGAGAAAATATACACTTAAAAATTCCAACTCTACTTTCAAAATTGTCATGGATAAACTATTTCTAGTCTGTATCCAGTTCAAACATTTTTTTACACATTCCGAATACCTAAAATTTTGCCTCCCTGTAACATAACAGTAGACTACTTGGGGGACAGAATGCCCCAGAATAATTACCACTACTTATATGATCAACTAAGGCAAAAAGTAAAAAAATAAAATTCCCCACCCAATGCGCTTTTTCTTTTTGGAGAGGGGATGAGGCTAACTTGCTTAGGTGTCGGAATATTCTGATCTAGAAACAATAGCCATTGTCTAATAGGTCACATACACATGCAGACAGTGCTTTAAAAGTGGCTTTAAAACACACATATTGCCACCTAATGTCGAGAAACAATCAATACCTCTCTGATCTTATTCTCAGAGGGTTTGATCCTCACTACAAGGCACAGATTTTAGCATGAAATTGAGGATTCCCCCCCAATCCACATAAAATTTGCAATGTTCGATGCATTTATACTGCTGCAAATTGCTGCTCTTTTAGCTTTGTATTCCCTAAAGTGAACCAGAGCTGAAGAAAAAACAGACAAAAAAAAAAGAAAGAGAGAAACTATTTACCCTTCTACTCCTAAAAAGGACTTTAGATATCCCATGGTTTTATTTTATATTTAAATATTTACAACGTAGATTGAATGTTTTGTAGTCTATGCTCAATGGCAGGATATTAAGTGTCCCTAAATTAAAATACCTGACCTATTGACCTTTTTCCCTTTCCCCTGCTCTCAGAAGTTGAATTAAAACAGCGTTATCTGCTGTACATACACATTTCATCAGGTCACATCGGGTACACTTTAATGGTGTACAAACTGTAGCCACTGATCTACCACCTGCACCACTAATATTTACTGCTAACCCTAAGTGGAGAGTGTGTGCGATCAATAAACCATTCAAAACCAAAAGGGGGGGGGTTCCATCACTAGCAGATCCAAGCGGGGCTGGGGAGTCTGTATAAAAATCATCTGACTCCGACTCTTCAGTTTATGAAGCCACTGACTCCAACTCCAGGTACCCAAAACTGCTCCGACTCCACAGCCCTGGATCTAATGAGTGATTGAGCTCCTCAAAACAGAGAGATCACTTTCCTGCCAACCTTCCAGAGGTGACCTATAGGTTACAACCAAACCATGCTCTCCCGCTGCTGTTCTATGACGACCTATAACATTCAGGAAGTGGGATTCAAATCATTTCAGGGACTGTAGAGCCAGCTTCCCCAACAAAGCTGCATAAATGAAGAGGATTTCAAAAAGCACAAGCTAATAAAATCCTAAAATTGGCAAAGAATTTATGTGTAGTGAATAAATACATGAAAACAAACAGTTTGTCATCACTAGGTGTGGCATATTTTAACCTACTTTAGTATTGTACAATCAAAAAGTTCCCAAGCAAGCCATTATCCAAATACTAATTATACAGGTAAACCAGGTTTTGGAAAACTGGGTTATAGCCGACAGCAAACTGGCTAACCAAACTTACAGCCGCTCTAATGTCATATTCACTTTGTCAGTCAAGTAATAGTCTGTGACTTGCTAAATAACTGCTTATCTGAGCACTTGCCTCCCACAATAGCCACCACAGATCCTGAGCATTCTAGTCCTCAATTCTAGTCCTACTAATCAATTCAAACACTTTCTCTGAGCTCACTGCTGCCTTTAAAGAGCCTACGTTTTTGTCACCCAAAACAGTCAGTCAAGATGGTTTTGTGACAATCTGTTGTGGCCTCCACTTCAGTCATTCAGGGCTAGATATTTGACTAACTGCCATATTAAAGTGAACCAAGCACCATTTTTAACACCCAGAGCATATCAATAGCACATTTAAAATGCATGCCAACAATGTGGCTCAGTAATAAAAAACTACCTTTAATTTGACCTCTTTATAGTTGGTTTATTACCAGATTGGTAAGGTTTGCAGTGCTGACTTCCCATGCATTTGCAAAACAATTTTTACGCAAAGGACCAAAAGCGCAAAAGCTCGACTCAGATCAGTACATAGTGATGTGCTGCGGGGAGAAAGTTATGTGATCATAAATACCAGACTAAACAGGAAGCTTTCCGGTTTTTTATTTAAACGTCCAGGGTTGGAGCTGTCTTGATTGGGTGTGGCAAGGCATTCCAAAGGGTAGGGAAAGTATGACAGAAGGCTCTGGTTTGCCAATATCAGATACAGCTTGACTAAACTAAACAGTCCGTAAACTGTTTAAACTCCTCCCCATCCATTAAGCACAGGCAGGTGTTAGGGAGGAGCTGTGAGGGCTCTCCTCTGTATTTAAATGAGAACATGGGCTAATCCTGCCCACCTCCGCTCTGTTCTCAACATAGGAAGTAGTGAGAGGATGGTGACTGTGGAGAGGAAAACGGTTACTCTTCAGGCAGCGCTATACTTTATGCATACAATTCTGACACAGATTACTACATTTGTCTGGAAAAGCTATCAAACAATAGCAGCGCAATGAGTGCCAATTTTCCCATTATCAGAACAGCACTTGCGTAATAATGTGGAGAATTAATTCGTATTTATGACCACTTCCCAATTGCACTAGGACACAAAGTGATTGGAAATGGATCATCTGACCGTCATCTCTTCCTTCTCCCTGCTGTCATCACATGCAAGCCGGTAGCTCCCATGCAGGCAAATAAACCTAAAGAAGAAATTAGCTATGGGAGAAAACAGTGAAGATAGACTATGGTAAGCAAGACTTATTGGAACAACTACATGTTGCATTAATTTGAGTAATACTTTAAAGCAGACCTGAACTCTTTCACAGCAGATAAGGAACACAGAAATCCACGCTGTGTCCATCCTGTGTGTTTATAGAGAATAGCCTGTCTATTTCTCCCTGCTCAGCAAGTAATTAGCAAGTGTAATCCGAGCTGTCAACTGTCTGCAGAATTGTGAGCCAATATGTAAACACAGGAGGTTAACCCTTTCTGTACTCCCAGTAAACAAGGAAGTAATTACACTGCAGCATCCCTGTAGGAGCTCAATCTGCAACAAGGAAAGGTTTTTCATTAATTATGCTGTTGCTTATCTTTTAGAGCACAGAGGAAGTTCTGAGTTAAAGTCCGCTTTAAAAAAAAAAAAAAAAAAAAAAAAAATAATGAACTGGTGTTTAAATCCTGGCAAACTTGCACACCAATTATAAATACTGCTATAGTAGTTTACAAGGTGCTACTAATTATGGCTGCAAATTGTATGCAGTTTGGAATTTTGGCCAATGAAAATAGTCAAGAAGAGCACCAACTGATTGCCCCAACTACCAGCTCTATACAGTAGTATCTCTTTATAGCAAAAGCTGAAGGACATAGCCAAGGGCCTAGGCCGCTCTAGTATGCACCAGCCCTTTGACTAAAATTAGCCAAGTGGTTTTGCCCCCGAGTTTTAAAAAACGTTCAGAACCGCCATTTGTGTGCACCAGCCCTCTCAGGTCATACTTCACTGCAACGTGGATAAAACTAATTCAATTTTAGGACTACACCTACAAGTTGCAATTTTCTATAAAAAAAATAAAAAAAAAAGTCCTCTGATAGGTTGTGAGAAAAACAACAGGGTAGAGCTTCTGACCAAAAAGGCCTGGAACAAATACTGCAGCTGAAGGTTGAATGATTCTCTCCTTTCAGATAATCAAACTGCTGAAAATTCAGCAGGAAATCCCCCAATGTTTTACCTTAAATTCCCAGGTCAGGGATGTCAAACTTCAGTCACCAAGGACCTTATACCAAGCTTGCTTTAAGGATGGACTGAGAAAACACACTTCGGCCTGGAACCCACCACAAAACGCTATCGCTAATCGCAATCACTAGCGTTTTGTATGAGCGGTTTGTAAGAGATTTCATGAGAGTTTTCAGTAGCGATTTTAAAAAAAAGTGTCAACAATTTGCCAGTGGTTGTGTAGCGATTACAGTTTTAATTCTGCATGTCCTGCGTTTGCGATTTTGGTAATCACAACCGCTCCAGTGGAATTTGGCCCATCCATTAACATTAGCTGAGCGTTTAGGGAAATTGCTAGTGGTTTGAATCGCTCCCTCAACGCTCATAAAATCGCTCTAGTGGGTTCCAGCCCTTAACCTGATTCAGTCCCATCAATGAATTTGAGTGGTGCCAAAAATGTGAGGAAATCAGCTCTTAAGGACTGGAGTTCGACATCCCTGTCCCGGGTGATACTACACAGGCCATCAAGTGGGCAGCACACAAAGTCGCCATCATGGGGCAGATAATTAAAAATGAACTCTAGAATAAAAAACAAAAAAAACAAAAACAAAAAACCAAGACAGGCAGATCTTAAAAATGTAGAGATTGGCCACTGAGACGGTCCATGCTTCTAGAAGGGACACTCATTCTCTCAACTCCAGAACCTGAGAAAGGAATAAAGATCCCACCCTGCTCCAAGGTTAATTACTCAAAGCATAAGGAAATAGAGGTTCAAGTCTAACACTATGCTGGCAAGGAAACTAAGTCAAATGCTAACCCAGAATATCCAATAAGAAAGTTCCCAGGGACAGTTGCTGTATTGCCCCACAGCTATCCTACTGTTCGCCAAGCACTATGCTTGCTTCTCTACCAATAAGGATACAATTAAGGCCCCAGAGATTATTTTTTAAACCATCACCAACATTACAGGCAGGGTAAGTTTAAAATGTCCCCATTGTTGAAGAGGAAGTTAAAGAAGCAATCTCCCCTGCATATAAGGATCCTCTGGCTCTCTATCCTGTTCTGTAGGTCGATGTGAGGCTAGGAGCAACTCCAACAGAAGATGGGTGGCCTTAGAGGGTTCCGGATTCTGCCCTTTTCTTATTTATTGCCCTGTATGTACAAGAAATTCCACCCTCAAAGCCTACATAGTGGTTGCCCACGGCAAGCAAGACAAATACAGTAAATCTCTGCCATTGTTCTCTCTTCGTCACAAGATCAGGTTTAGCTTTCCCTGAATGTCTTTTTTCAAATCTCTGGCCTATTCAGTGATTCCTTTGAGGGAATACTTGCAGCATAGGCTAACCCTGTCAGAAGAACAAGAAACTCCTGTACTCAGACACTTGCCAGATCTCCCCTACATGTCAAGCCATTATGCAAAAGGAGCCACTCTGAAAATCTTAAACCCTCAGAGGATCTCCTGGAACCCAAACCTCAACCTTACATACCAGCATAAGAGCCATTCCTCAATGTCGAAGAACTGTCTGACCATCTATTGAAATACTCCTGGCACAAATATCCCATCCAGACATAAGCACACTATCTTTGAAACAACTGGTCTTAAAATCTTGACTGTTAATTCAAATTTATCACATGTGCTACAGGTGGGGTCACACCACTGTATGGGATGTTTTCTGGTTTCCTAAATAAAATTTGGCCATGTTTCCTAAGCTACAATGGCTTCAATTCATCAAGCATTACCGCATTCGGTAATGCTGAAAACAGCTGACTTAACGGAGCACTTTAGAAAATGTTAATTCATCAAAGCTGTTACCGAATGAGAAGCTGAAATGACACAGCAATGAGATAAATTACCGACATGTGCTCAACAAATGTTAATTCATCAAGGTTCCCACATTCGCTAACACATTCGGTGTTTATCTCAAGCTCTCCCCTGTCCTTACAGGCTTGGAAAGCCTTCTGTGTGAATGTTTTCATGATTAGCAGGAGCAGGCAGCCAATAGAAACAGCCCCTGTTCTCCTGCAAGTGCCGCTGATAGGTCACAGGCTTCTCCACACAAGCTTTCAGACCCCCCAGGCAGTGAGCAGAGAGAACGGGACAAAATATATCCCCAGATTCCCTTCGGTGGTGTAACCCTTTCAGGCCCTGTTTGATAATGCAAAGATGCTGGTGGTGAAATCACCAAGCATGGCATTTGTAATGTCTCCAGGAAGTTCATCTACGTTGTGGCAAATAAATAAAATGTTAAGAAAGACTGATCGACAGATTCAGAGCAGCAGAGGCAGTATAAATAACAGTAACCATAACACCTTTACATCTAAAGGGATGTCTGGATGCCTTCTAATGTTATCAGCTTGTAACAACACAGGGACATTCCAAGCTGCTCTGCACCACTCTGCTGTTATCCAACAGCCTTTGATGAATTGAAGCCTAGTAGTTCGGTAACTTAACGAACCTCTACCACACATGGTAAAATATTGATGAATTAGCACAGTGAAGTGTAAAATACCGAATGCGGTATTTTAAGGACTGGGATTTTGTTATCGAACACCCTTTGATGAATTGAAGCCAATGTCCCCTAGTACAACTGCTTCAGGAACCAAAGCATGCCAAAAAAAAAAAAAAAAGCTAGGCTTTCCTGTCCTACAAGACATGGCTATATTGAGGTTTGGAGTGATTTGCAGCCAGTTGATTACACTTTTATGTGATACCAAATCACGAATACTCAGTGCTTTGGCTGTACAGTTTCTGGATGCCACTTTGAGGGAATTGGGACCAACAACAGTTAAATAACAGATATAGAAATACAAAATTAGGAGCTGCAACATAAGCATTTTTCTGCTGTACAGAGTTCCATAAATACAATTTCTGTTCTACGGTTCTGTCAAACCTGCCCTCCTGCAAGCTGAACTGATCCAAGTAGCACCATGCCCACTGAAACTGCAGTGTATATTGCCCTCTGATGTATTTATGCATGTTAATTAAGGCGTCTTTTCTCTAGACGAAACAATCCCAGTTTATCTAACCTTTCCTGGTAGGTGAGACCTTCCATCCCTCTAATCAATTTTGTTGATGGTCCCTGCACCTGCTCTAAAACTGAAATATCTTTCCTGGGTTTCCATGAAGTGAATTCCATATTCCAGATGTGGCCTTACTAGAGAGCTAAACGAACAATATTATGCTAGAATCCCGAGTTTTTATTTCCCTATTAATGCATCCCAAAATGTTATTAGCTTAAGCTGCAACAGCATGGCATTAAATACGATTATTTAACTTGTTGTCGATGAGTACTCCTAAGTTGTTCTCCAAGTTTGATGTCCCCATCTGGAGCCCATTTTGTATGGTGCTAGACCGTTTGTTACGTCCAAAATGCACGACTTTACAGGTTACAAAAAGGCACAATACCATTTTACGTCCACTAAGACACACCTTTAAATTTTGTCCATCAAAGGGTAAGGATCCACTGACTAGAGTGTAGAGAATAACACCTAAGCTCCAGACGTCCACCTCGGGCCCATCGTACTTCTTTCCCTGGAAGAGCTCCGGAGCAGCATATGGCGGGCTCCCGCAAAAAGTGTCCAGTTTGCTTCCAACAGTAAACTCATTACTAAACCCAAAATCCGCTATTTTAATATTCATATCTGCATCCAGTAAAAGGTTTTCTGCCTGTAAGAGAGGAAGATAAAAAGTTAACATGACTCAGACATCCATACCGACCAATAACATTCAGTAGCTGCAGCCTGAATTATAAAAATACAAAATTCTGATTGGATCCTTGCCTGGAGGACACTGCTGCACTGGCACAAAATTACTATAATGCCACCAGAACACCAAGAACAGGCGCCTAGGAGATGAAAACGTAAGGACATAGGAGAGAGCGGGCCATACGAACAGGCGAGCTCTCCAGGAAGGGAAAACTATGGCTAGCTCCATATTCCAGTGTCATACGTTTCTTTTAAGCAGATTTACTTTAATGAGCATATACAGTGCTGTCCAACTTCATGGACGCTGAGGAAAAAAGCTCTTGGGAGACTTGGGCTGAAGAGGGAAGAGACTGAGCAGATTGTAGCCAGAGTAGAGTGAACCCCGAAGACCACAGCGCAATGCTCTGGCTTCAGGGGTTGGGGCCAAATGATGAAAAGGGTAGGCGTGGCAGAAGGATTGAGAGGAGGGGGAGTGACACTACAGACAGGCCACAGAAGAGCTCTTGTGGGCATCTAACGACAATCCAAGCCATGTTTATGTTTTCTTAAACATTTTTCATTAAAACCCCATCAATTGAGGTTTTCTGCCATCGCAACAATCTTTTATTTTATTTTATTTTTAAACCAAGAATGTACTTCTCGTCAATATGGTTGCCAGTGCAAAAAAAAAATGCACACATAACAAAGCCTTTCACAAAAGTACAGTAAAAGAATCAAATCTGGCAATTTCCTCAATCTGCCTTCATGCACCTGATGGATGTACAAACATGTCCCATATACAGCGCAAGCATGTGGTCAGCTTTTCAGCTTTAGTTAGGTCACGCACTGCCACCTGATATTCTGTTCATGAAGCAAACAAGTTAGTGGTGCAGAAAAATTCAATAAATGACTTATAAATAGCAGTCTGTTCTTACCTTAAGGTCTCTATGAACAATGTGTTTCTGATGACAGTACTGCACCGCAGACACAATCTAGGAGAAAAAAAAAATATATCGGTCATAGGACTACCAATATTCACAACTGCAGTTATGTAAAGCACATCAATGATCAGCTTCAAGTACCACAACTGTGATCTGCTGCTACCACTACAGTTATTTTGTCTAAAGCAAACACACTAAGCAACAGAAAGTTACCAAACAATTATTAACCCATAACATGCCAGGACTACCCAAAATCATTTAAAGGAATACTGAAGAGACATGTGACATGAGACAGAAGTGTGTATGTATCAGGTCCCACCAGGGTTTAAATTGATTGGTCCATTTTCAAGCTGCATAAAAATGTACACAATCCTGCATGAACTCACAAATTTTTGCATCTCATTGATCATCCCTAATGTACAGTGCTAAGCAGACAAATAACCAGGTTGCGTTCTTTTCTTTCTCAGCCTGAAAGGATTAACATTCAGATATGCAAGATACAGTTTCTCTTCAATTCGGACCTAGTCAGACTATATCGTAATCCGCACTAATAAAAGGAATTTTCTTGGAAGAGAACAACTTCTGAGTGCAGGGTACAGATAAAAAAAGGTCAATAGTTCATAGATTTTAGCTCTGGCATACGTCAAGACTGTCATTGAGCAAAGACAATGGAACACTAAAATATTTAAACATAAGATGAAACTGTGGGATCTCTTAAGGGGCCCATACACTCAGCCGATTATCGGCCGATCAATATTGATCGAACGCAAATAGATTGCTCAATTTGTAGCGGATTTCGATCGATTTCAATCGATCCGACATGGTGGAAAATCTAGGTGGATCTGTTGAGGGCTTATTTTGCATTGGACCTAATAGAAATCTGATGGTAAACTAATGCCATCAGATCGATTTTCAATAGATTTCATACTGAAATCTATTGGAAATCTGTTCCTAGTAAAAAAAATGTTCCTAAACACATCAGATAGATCAGAAATCTATCTGGTGAACTATCTGCTGCTAAACGTGTGTGTGTGGCCACCTTTGAAGTCATTTTATGCTGGGCATACACAGACAGGAGGGAGGCTTATCAATCGAGCCTGATGGCTCGATTGATAAGATCCAACCTGTCCGATACCCCGCTGGATCGATACTGCGCTCGATACCGTGGGGGGGGGGGGGGGGGGGGAAGAACAATGGGGGAAAAGCGAGCGGCTGATTAGCAGCCACCCGTGGGGACGAGCGGTGATCGATCCGCGCGCACGAGCGGTGATGCGCCGGCATCGAGCCAGCGGCTCGATCCGGCGCATAATCTATGCAGTGTATGCACGGCATTAGAAGTAGAATACATACAATTTTTCTCAGTTTATTTGTACCTCAGTATTCCTTTAACCTAACCCCCTCAACTAATGGCACAAACTAAGGTTGATAAGTAAAGATTGTCAATAAGATGCAAATAATCTTGGCTTGCATGCAAATTAAATGCATACTGTATCCATATAATCTGGTATTAAAAAAAATTCCTGGGTTTTGGTAGACCACCATTAAAGCATTGTATAGGCTGAAAAGATACACCCGGAAAACTTAACACTGAGGATGTGGACTGTAACATGACTCCACAACATATAGTGTGAGTGAATCAGCAAAATCCTGTAGTTTGCAACAGAGGTGGGTCTGCAGGGCATCGGACGCTCACACCTCAGCTAAATATCACACTTACCATTCTGACAATCAGGAAATTGGTAAAAGATCTACTAGAAATTGACAGCTTAGCATAAAAAGCAGATGCATAGAAGAACCATTTTTGTGTTTTATCTTCTATACCACAGAACCTCAGCCCTTGAGAGCCATATCCATACTGGTGTTTAGGATGGACACAGAAAGAATGAAAGAAACATTTCCTGATTTAGTCTCATCAATTAACGTTCGCTATGCCAAAACAAGCATGAGGACCTTGGCCTTGGAGGACTAGAGTTGACATACCATAAAATAAAAATGAAAAGCCAGAGTGACAGAATTTAAAAGCAAAACAAATTGTTACCTTAGGCACTAAGCCTTTTAATCATTTATGCCAACAGGGCGTATTACTGTTATTTTTTTGCAAATAAGGGCTTGAAATTATTGATAATAGTACAATGAAAAAAAACCCCAAACAAACCAAAAGTACACCTTTATTTCCATTAATATATTATCGCCATACATTGTAGTAGGGACATAATTTAAACATTGTAATAACCGGGACAAATAAAATGTGTGTGATTTATCTACAGCACCATGTTTTATGTTAAAACTATAATGGCTGAAAACCATTACTGAATAATAAAAGGTTCTCAGAATTTTCTCTTCTTATGACCTTTAAAATGCTCATAAATCATATAATTCTTAGCAAAAAGTACCAGCCAAAGAAAGCCTACCGTAATTTGTGGCAAAAAAACCCCCAAAAAAACAAAAAATGTACAGGTGATTTAGGTGTGATAATTAGTGATAACATTATTGGCGAATGAATGGAAGCAGTGCTGAAAGGTGAAAATTGCTCTGGTTTTTAAGGGAAAAAAACACTTAGGGGTGAAGTGGTTAAAATGCTTCCTAGGAACAGTAACAAGTCTATAAGAACAATTAAAGTACATTTGTAAAAAAAAAAGTAAAATTGCTTCTATGCAATGCCAGCAGAAACTTAAAAAGATTCATAAACTATTTTTTTTTTATTCAGATACACAATACACATTTCAATTTAATTCAGTCATATTAAGGCCGTACTGTCAGCACAGGCATGACAGGCGGCAGACAAATGTGTGTGAGGGGGAAGAGCAGATATGTTTTCAAGGAAATCTTTCCATACAACCCACCTGCCGGAACTTGGCCCGTGCTTCCTTTTCCTTCATTCGCCCATGTGCAACCAAATAGTCAAACACTTCTCCTGCAGAGGAAATGATTGAGAGAAGAGACAACATAAAACACAAGTATTCTGTGTCCTGATACAAAGCTACACTGACCACAAAGACATCAGGAACAACATCCTTCCACTCACTAAGGGCCCTTTTCTACTAGCAATCGCTAAAGAAAACCACAGATGCAAGGGATTGTGATTTTTCATCAATTTTGTTTTGAGATTGCGATTTTGCATTTAACATTGAAACACAATGGATTTAAAAATAGATTGTGGTAACAGATGAACCTAGAGCCGGTACTAGACTTGCTTTAAGATGCCATGAAACACAAGATGAACTCCAGATTCCTGCTTTGCGGAGTCACCCTTAAAGACATATGACTGCATTTCTGATGTTTACAACACCTCATCTCGCGAGATTTCGAGAAAGAAGCCATTCGTGGGCCGGACTCAGTAGCTGGGATTGCCAGTGACAACAGCAATCTCACAATGCTACGCGCGCTGGCCAGGGAAAATCGCCAGGGGCGAAAATTAGACAGGGGGCGCGGCTTCACGTACTGGGACAAGAAAGCATTACTTTCTGGTACATTTTGGTTTTTAACTTTACCCCACATCTATATTTATAAGAGGGGTTATTTTATGAGGAGTCCTTTTTTGGCAATAGGTTCTCTTTAAATAAACTTTTAAAGTTTGAAGACGTCTGAGTTTTATCTCCATTGCTGCTGCAGTGACGAATGTCAAGTTATCACAGTTTTGGGCTTGATTCACAAAAGCGTGATTACTGCTAGCACGGCAGTTATCACGTGATCAGCCATGCGCGAAGGTTTGCGCATGTAAAGGATTACGCTGCGTAATCAAAAATGTTTGCGAGCGTGTAAACGAAGGTACGAACGTAATCCTTTACGCACACCAGATCGCACGATAAATACTGGCGAGCGTAAAGGATTACATTCGTACCTTTGTTTACACGCTCGCAAACATTTTTGATCACGCAGCGTTGAGATTCAAAAGGAAGGCTGTATACAGCCTGCTTGAGTATGGATGTATTTTCTATGTGTGGACATACTGTACATCAACCTACTTCCTGTTTTGGTGGCCATTTTTTTGTTCATAAACAAACTTTTTAAAACGTTTTTTGACTACTTTTAATGCGGCGAAATTGTGACAGAAAGGAATAGGAGATGTCCCCCAACGCACTGGTAGGTTTACTTTTGTGCGATTTTAACAATACAGATTCTCTTTAAAAGGTCTGAAATGGGAGGGACCCCGAAAGGCATCTGGAAATTCAGGAGGTGGTAATATAGCCAACCAAGAGCTTCAGTCAATCGTTTTTCCCCCCAGATTCAGGGGTACTTTAACCATTTGCCGCATCCCGACTTATGAAAACGTCCTGTCTGAGCCTGTTAACGGCAACTGGACCTTTTTAATAAGTTGCGCGTTTCCACCGGCGCTCCGCACGTGTGCACGCCGCTCCCGCCACCGTTTCCGTCAGGGTTCAGTGTTCAGCGATCGGGGAAGAGGACCGAGCGGTCTTCTACCCAATCGCAATGCCTGGAATGAATTTGTGACCTCGATCAGCGGCCACACCAAAAAAAAAAAAAAAAAAAAAAAAAAAAAAAAAAAAGTAAAAAAATACATATATAGTTGCCTTATATTGTCGCCACACATTGTGATAGGGACATCTTTTAAAAGGTTTAATAATCGGGACAACTGGGCAAATAAAATGTGTGTTTTATCCACAGGAGAATGTTTAATTTTAAAACTATAATGGCCCAAAACTGAGAAATAATTTGTTCCATTAGTTTCCCAGATTAAAACGCATTTAGAAAAAAAAAATCTTAGTAAAATGTACTACCCACAGAAAGCCTAATTAGTGGCGAAAAAAAACGAGGTATAGATCATTTTGTTGTGATTAGTAATAAAGTTATTAGGGAATAAAAGGGAGGAACACTGACAGGTGAAAACTGCTCAGGTCCGTTAGGGTAAAAACCCTTTGGGGTGAACCGGTTAAAAGCTCAAATTAACCTTGGCAACAAGATCAACTATATCCCCATTTGATCAATATCCTGGCTGCAGAGAGGCATGCAGCAGTGTTACACAGTTGTGATACGTATAGCCAGTGGTCAGTATGAATGACCTGCATTCTGAGTCAAGGACTGTAGACAGGCAGATAAGCAGCTGGATTAACCTTCCTGGCGGTATGATTATTTCTGGATTTTAGGTTTTTTGAAATGTTTCAGACCCTAAAATCAGGAAAATGAGAATCATGCTGCCAGAGTCTCTGCAGCAGCTCCTGCTCTCACTCACCTCCCTGGGATCCAGCGCTGCAATTGTCCTTCAGTCCTCCAGGTGGCGCTGTAACTCTGTAGTGAGATCAATGACTGCGATCTCAGAGTGATTCAGAGCCTCGGAGGACAGGAAGGAGAACAGCCACCGACGTCTGGATCCCCCCCAGGAGGTGAGCAAAAGTAACCACTGTGTGCTATACTCTGCATAGAGCTCCCGGTGGCTAGCCCGAGCTGCACTCTGGATTACCACCAGGGAGGTTAAAGGATACCAGATGCAAAAGCCTCAGGTAAAAACTGAAGCTGTACTGAGTAGGGGGCACAATCAAATACTCACTGCGCCTCGGTTCCCTTCCACTCTTCTCCAGTCCACCCTGTTGTCCTAGGACACTTCAAACCCGGACAAACCGCGCAGCACATGCTCAGCATGTCCGCTCTGCTCCCCTGTGGCTGCGTAGTGACTTCACAGGAAAGGAGCGTGCGCGCTCCTGCGTTCTGGCGTGAGCACTGATTGGAGACATGGAGGAGCGAGTGTGTTCCTATCTTGTGACATCACTTGGCATGGCCACAGGGGAGCAGAACGGTCATACTGCAAATGCGTGGCGCAGTGTGTTCGGGATTGGAGTCGCTGAAGTCGCCCAGGACAACTGGACGGACCGGAGAAGAGTGGCGGGAGATAGAGGGAGATGGAAGACGCAGTATTTAATTATGCCCCTCTACCCAGTACAGCTTCAGTTTTTACTAGAGGCTTTCGCATCTGGTAGCCTTAAAAAAGGAAACCAGCAAACTTCATCATCTCCTGGAGCATGTGTGGGAGAGAGTTAAAACGTCCAATACAAAGACTCCGAATGAAAGTGTGAAACAGCAGCTAAAGCAAAGCTAACCGAAAAGAGTAGACGGCCAGGGTGAACAAACATGGAAACCATTCTATGCCGAATCCCGGTCCTCCACTCTGTGAAAGCAGCCACCATGGGAAGCGAGGATCTGCTCCTTACAAGCTGTGATCAGCTGTCTCAATTTACTAAGCCTGTCCTTAGCCAGAACATCTGAGGTTACGCCTAAAAACGCTCCATTTTCAGAGCATGACCTTCTGCTTTGGCACTTTCCTCTGTAAAAGTAAACTTCCTTTCCCCGTACTTCATTAACACCGCTGACCACATAGACTGCTCTGCTGCCAAAACACTCTCTCTCTCTCGTTCAAAGTACAGGCTTAAACAAAGCGCACACTATCTCCAAAGAGCGCTGCGGAATACAAAGGTCTTCAGGCTGGATTACTACCAGTAATGGGGCCTATCATGGGCTTGGGTAGCCTGCAGCACTGACTCTAGATGCACTACAAGTCCCAGACTGCTTCAGCAGCATGGCCACAAAAAATATAAGAAGTCTTTATACAAACAAACACACATCCATCAGCAGAATATCCATATTCTATAAAATGAGAGTCCACCTTTTCATTATAGCCAAAAATTTGGTGCACAAACTGCTGTAAAAATGTTCAGTCTTCTGCTTCCTGACCGGCAGACTTCCTTCAGGCTCTTTTTGAAAAGCAATGGAGTGCGACGATTGTTCTTTCTATAGCAATTCTCTTAAAGCGGACATGAACTCAGAACTTCCTCTCTGCTTTAAAAGATAAACCGCATAATATCCTTTAAAGGAAACATTTCCTTGTTTAAGCTTGCAGAGCTCCTACAGAGATGCTGCAGTGTAGTTACTTCCTGGTAACCTGGGAGCACAAAAAGGGTTAACCTCCTGTGTTTGCCAAATTAACGAGTTGTGAGCTAATATGTAGACAGTTGACAGCTCAAATTACACTGTCTCATTACTTGCTGAGAAGGGAGAATTAGACAGGCTGTTCTCTATAAACACACAGGGTGGATTTCTCTGTGTTCAGGTGCAAGAGTTCAGGTCCGCTTTAATTCCTTGCTTCTGAGAAATCCTCAGTGCCCATTTACTGATAGTGAAGCAAGTGAGTAGAGAAGTTAAGCAAGCAATGAGGAAGGAGAATTTAAATTTGACAGGGCTCAGGTCAATATAAGATTCAGTTTGTCAGAGTTTGCTTTTCTTAGGGAGACCACAAGAATCTGAATTCAGGAAAAATAATGTTTTAGATGTCTCAAGTACTGTATAGATTTTATTTACTGTATGCAGGGGCAGAGAAAGTGATAGTAAATATACCTTAATAAAATACAGCTCCTCCTAACTTTTGAGCTTTAGGTTAATGCTGCTGAACAAACTTTTACTGGCATTCTGATGTCATGTGACAACCGGCACAGGGAGAGAAAAGACCAACTTAATATACTCCGAAAGAAAGAAAAAAAAAAAAAAGTACATAATGGTGAGCACAGCTTACCAGGTCAACTGGACAGCACTTACCTCCACTTGCATATTCCATTATTAAGTAGAGCGTTTTTTCAGTTTCAATAACTTCAAATAATTTAACTGCAAGGGAGAGAAATGAATGACATTACTATGTTTACATTCTTTACTATTGGTCTGGAAAGTCAGTTCACATAAATAAAAATGTTGCACAACACAGAAAGCATTTCCAGCTGTTCAGGGGACTGATATAGCGGAAACCTGCATTCCCTGCTAGTGGGTCTCCAGCCATAGTACAGAATCTATGCAGAGACAAAAGCCAGCGCATGTTTGTCTGCAGCAGCACAGAAGACAAAGCAAAAGCCTGCAACATCCGGAGGCTTAGCAAAATCTAAGGGAAATTATGAGTAAGGGTTTTTAATTAATCCCCTGTGCTTCCAGAATGGGATTTCCAGGAAACTCTGTACACACATAAGTAAGGTCAGATATAAACTAAACTCATTACACCAGCAACAATGAATAAGGGGACGGCTGGACAACATACAAAAAAAGGAATTCATGGGGTGACTACTAAGCGTTTAGCTGAAAGTGTTGTGTGTATACAGAATATACAGTATACTGTACATACACACCAATCAATCATAACATTAAAACCACTGAAAGGTTATTATAATTGACAGAATGGCACCTGACAGGGGGCGGGAAAATAGCAATTTGCATTAAGCCACTTCAAGAGTCCTTGAATTATAAATTACAGTTTGCATTAAACCGAATAAGTTGCCAAGACATTAAATGACAAAGTATAATCTTCTCACTCCTAGGGTCTGTATTCCGCATATGGTCTTAAAATCCCTGCCTGCTGTCTGAAATCGGGCGCTGGCAATTACTTTTCTTTCCTACGCATGTGCACAAAGGATGCTGGGGGAAATTATGTCATGACTCCAGCCCCCATGTGAAGGGGAGGACACAAGGCTGGAGGGGAGGGCACAATGCTGAGTGTACTTGCAAGGCATCAGCATGAGGAGCAAGATGGAGGTGCTACTACAGATAAGTCTGTTCCATCCACCTTGATCTACCAGATGTAAACCATTTGTTCATCAAACTGTACAGAGTGCTTAGGCTACATCTATGTATTGCCATTCAAAAACTATTTTGACTGCAGGTATCTAATTTGCATTCTTAAGGCTGTGCATCAGTTTGCAATTATTTTTATTTATATTGCGCCGACAATGCGTAGACTACTTGGTCAGGTCATCTCCAAATTGACAGGTCTTATGAGGTGTTCCTAGGTTAGAACCTAGCAACCAGTGACTGGGTTATGGACACCCATGGCTCCCTAGCTTTGTCTGGTCCCATAACACAAAACTGTAGCACAAGCTGATGAAAAACCAAACATTGGTCATGAGAAAGTCAATACACAGCGCATCCCTGCTTCCTATGTTTGAGGTTGCATACTGGCCAAAGGGTCTGTACTGCCCACTGTCCACAGCTGAAAGCACCTACAATGGTCACAAAGGTTCAGAACTGTACCATGGAGCAAAGGAAGAAGGGGTCTTTGATAAAGAGTTTTCATTAGCTACCAAATTCCACAGAACACATATCAAACGAGCACCAGTGAGATGTGCTGGAAAAACAAGTAAGACTCATGTAGGTTCCAGCTGGTAGTTGGCAGGACTTAAAACTGACCTGCTAACATCTTGGTGCCAGATACCCCCGGCTACCTTCAGTGGTTTTGTGGAGTCCAGATCTCAATGGATGAGAGCTGTTTTGCCAACACAGGGCACACATTTTACCTGCTCACTAGCCCCTTTTACCAGGTGCCCCACTTGGCTGATTTTACTGACGACCCAAAACATAGCACCCAATCTGTCTGCAGTCACAGTCACAAAGCAGACACAATTAGGCACTGCACACTATTGGCTACAGGGCTGTGGGGTCGGAGTTGAAGCAATTTTGGGCACCTAGAGTCAGGGCTGTGGAGTCGGAAAAGGAGTCAAAGTCAAGGGATCAGAGTCGGAGCAATTTTGGGTACCTGGAGTCGGAGTTTTCATAAACTGAGGAGTTGGATGATTTTTGTACCCTCTTCACTGCCCACGATTGGCTATAACATTTTTTTGACCACCTAGATACAGCTTTACACCGGCTAAAACAAATTTATGAGGGAGAGCGCTGATAGTATTTAATTTATTTTCTTTTTTTTTTTAAGTATTGGATGGTCACAGATACTGGGCATACATATCCGTACAGGGAAATTGTGCTTCAGACATTACAGGTATTCTCTATATCTCGTACTCCACAGGCCTGTCTGCCTGTAAGGATCGTTCACACTACAGCTTTTGTATTGTGGTACAAGAGAAAAAAATATTTCAAAGGCACTTCCACGCTGGTGCATTGGATTAAATGTGATGCATGTGGTAACAGTTGCGGTGCAAGCATAAATGTATAGAGCAGGGCCAGTATACGCTTACCTAAGATGCTCAGCCATTCGGGATCTCTTGGCAATGCATATGAGGCCACCACACATACGTTATTTTTCTGAACAGAATGGCTGTCTCTGCCAAGAGCCATCTAGTGTGTACAAGGCTTCAGGCTTTAATTTCGTATCATTTGTCATACTTATCACAGGGGGGAGTCAGTCTGCCGCAAGCCCATCAGAAGCATGTGTACACAGCAAGACGTCCTACCAAGTCACAAGCAACTTACTAGAGGTCAGTAATGAAAAGTTTACCCAACAATAACTAATGCTCTGTACTTTGCTTCATCAATACACCCAACACTACTAAATTGAGGGGGGAGAAAAAAACAAAAAACAAAACTAAACTTGTGAACACCCTCCTCCATGTGATCACGAAATAGAGAGACCCATTCTGTGTATGGGAGACAATAAATGCATCAGTTCTTGGCAAGAATGGAGAAGTTTTCCAGTTCTGTCAGCCAACTAGTGACCAATCTAGAAACCCTGTACAGAGCCAAGAGGAAGGAGCGACATCACTGGAAGCCGTACCTCCCCTAGCAGGATTAAAAAAATGAAAACAATGTAGCATTATTGTAGTTCAGGAGAAGAAAGCAGTACAGGGGAATTCTTCAATACCAGTCAGGTGCATGCTGCCTTCTGTAATGTATGTGCGCATAATGGAGACATTTTATTGCAAGCGCATCATAAATTCCTATATCCTTAAAGGACCACTATCACGAAAAATCAAAATTTTATGTACATGTGAACATATACAAATAGGAAGTACATTTCTCCCAGAGTAAAATGTGCTATAAATATTCTCATATGTTGCTGTGACTTACAATAGGTTGTAGAAATGTGACAGGACAGGTTTTGGCCCAGCTCATATCCTCATTGCAGATTCTCAGCATGGCCTTTATTATTTCTAAAGACACTCCCTGCAAAGGATTTATACAAATATACAGCCTCCCTGCACAATTTTGTTTGGCAGTTGGACAGAGCAACTGCCATTCATTAAGTGCTTTTGAAAATAAAACACAGATAATCCTCCATGAGGAGATGAGCTGGTCCAAAACCTGTAGGTTTTGTCAGGCTCCTCAGTGTTTCATTTTTAAAAGAACTTAGTGAATGGAAGTTGCTCCATCCAACTGCCAAAAAGTGTGCAGCACGCAGGGAGGCTGTATATTTGTATAAATCCTTTGCAAGGAGTGTCTTTATAAAGAATAAAGGCCATGCTGAGAATCCCCCATGAGGATATGAGTTGGGGCAAAACCTGTCAGTTCTGTCAGACTTCGACTACCAACTATAAGTGATAGCAACATAGGAGAAAAGTCATTTATGGCTCATTTTATTTATAAAATATTTCTTATTGGTATGTGTTTACGTGTAGTATTCTAAATTTTACACTTTTTGCTATAGTGGTCCTTTAAATGCAAACCTGAACAGATAACATACTATGTGTAGAAGCAATGTTAAGTAGAACTTTCCTGGGTGTGCCAGTCTTTTTATTTCAAAGTGTATAAACTTTAAGGGCCCATTTCCACTGGAATTCCACGTCCATTAACCATAATAAAGGCTTATGCAAAACAGGGAGATGCTGAAATCCCTCTGCACCCTGACCATTTAGAGGAGCAGACAGGCTATGGGGAGAGACGTACATACACAGCAGTGACCTTTGCCACAGCAGGCTGCCTAAAGTTTGCCAAACACTGCCAGACCGATCGATCAGACTTAGACCTCTTTCAGACAACAAAACTGCGCGCTCGCCCAACAGTTCAGCGTCCCGTCTCCCAGGGCTGAGGAGTTGGAGTAATTTTGGGTACATGGAGTCGGAGTTGTAGTCAGTGGTTTCATAAACTGAGGAGTCAGATGATTTTTGTACCAAATCCATCGCCCTGGTAAGTATTAGAATAAGGAGTCGTAGTCAAGGAGTCTGAGCCATTTTGGGTACCTGGAGTGGGAGTCGGTAGTTTCATAAGCTGAGGAGTCAGAGTTGGATGATTTTAGGACCGACTGCACAGCTGTCCTGTTTCCGCCTAGGAGCGCCATTCAGGTGCAATTTTAAATGATTTAACGCCACGCGTGCCAGCGTTGTGCCGTGACCCGGCGGCAGAGAACCATGACGTGTCTGAACACCATAACGCCATGGGGTGGGCAAGCTGTGCAGCGCCTATACCAAGCACCAAAATATGCCCCGGGCTGATCCAAGAGAGCAGCTGACCTGTGGTAAATGTACCACCTGTCCACTGCCCGTCTGAAAACGGCCTTAAAAAGACTCTGAAGTCTCCTAAAAACGAGGTTTTTACTTTAAAAACCTCTTCAACCTAATTGCCCCTCCTAAAACGCGCATTCCCGCAGCTGAAAACTCCCCCGGCAAAATCCACGACTTTCTTGGTCATGGATTTTGCTGCCCCGGGAGGCAGAGCTTTCAGCCGCAGCTGAGACGCATGTAGAGGCAGAGCTGCAGAGGCTGGGTCTGCCTATAGAGCCCAGCCTCTGTTGCCATTTAGCTTCCTCCAAAGCCCTCCCCCCCCCCCGCACGCTGCGAGATCCCATTAATCATGTAGCGTGTCGTAGCGGGCTGTGTTTCTCTCTCTAATGTCAGTCTCCGCTCTCCCCCGCCTCCTGAATCACTCCTGTCGCCGCCCACGTCCCTTCCCTCCCCGCTGATTGGAGGGAAGGGACGCGGGCGGGGACCGGAGCGATTCAGGAAGCGGGGGGAGAGCGGAGACTGACAGAGAGGTAAGCACAGCCGCACAGCGCGGCTGTGATTTATGGGGTCTGACAGCGGGGGGGGGGGGGGGGGGGGGGGGCTTTGGAGGAAGCTAAATGGCAACAGAGGCTGGGCTCTATAGGCAGACCCAGCCTCTGTATGGGGATTGCGTTGTAAGAACCCCGCCTCGGGTTCTCTTTAAAGTAAAAACCTTGTTTTTAGGAGACTTCAGAGTCTCTTTAAAGAGAATCTGAAGCACATAAAGATTGGTATTTTACCTGCTAGTTAGCTTGAAGAGTATGTGGAGAGGTAAAATGCCGTATTCCAGCGGCAAAATGAGGGCTTTATAACTCCCAAATCCCCGGGGAAAATGCGGGGAGCGCTTCCTGAAAGAGAGAGCTTAGCTGAACCTGAAGTCGATCGCCCCACCCCTCTCAGTCTTCTGTCACAGAGAGGGGTGGGTAGAGGCGGAGATCCGTACAGCGATTGACTTCATTAGCGACAAAGCTACAGGCAGCGCTAAGCTCTGCCCACCCGGGCAGCAAAATTCACGACTTTGAAAGTCGTTGATGTTTGCCCCGGGATTTGGGGGGTATAAAACCCTTGTTCTTCCACGGAAATACGGCCTTTCACCTCCCCTCATACTCCTGAAGCTAACTAGCATGTAAAAACACATTTTTATTCGCTTCAGAGTCTCTTTAAACTGACAGTACAGGCACTTTACTGAAACAAGTGTGTTGTAAAACTTCACTGTTTCCAAACGTCCAGATAAGGAGCAGAGAATAGAAAGATGTCTTCCCATTAAATGTTCTCACAGTAAAGCTACACTGCACAATCACTTCAGTGAGCGCCTGCAAGCTTGGTAAATTAACAATTTAACAGATATCTGCCTGCGTGCGGATGTCAAAGAAGCCTCATTGTACGGAACGTTTCTGGAACGAGTTCAGGGCCAATGAGAGAGGCAAGTATACAGATTTCACCTACTGATCATTTCTGATATGATTTCTGGAACTGGAGTGCATTTACCTTACATAGGTCTCGATTTAACCCCATACATATATCACATGACAAACATAACACATGCACATAGAAACACTCACCTATATTAGGATGATTTAATATTTTCATTATTCGTACTTCCCTGAATAGCTGAAAGATAAAAAAAATTGCAGCATATGAATTGGGAAACAGCATTACAGGAACAGTTATATAAGCAGCAGACGACCAGCACTGATCCTGTAATTAACTTCCTAGGCAAAGCCTTCAGCTCCCCATGAAGGGAGTCCAAACAAAGTCAGACATTATTAACATTCTGTGTTGCCTAAAAATTGAGTATTTTTTTCCTTTTTCTTTTAAGTATGCAAAAGAGGAGGAGAGTCTGAGGTAACAAGGGCCTGATTTACTAAGTTATTGTTCTGCTGCTGTCAATTGAAGCACCGCCATGCAAGTATTTAACCACTTCCGGATTCCAGGTGGTTTGGCTGATCTGTGCTGCGGGGGCTCTTCAGCCCGCAGCACAGATCAGAAATCAGGCAGGGCGATCAGACCTCCCCCCTTTTTTCCCCACTAGGGGGATGTCCTGCTGGGGGGGTCTGATCGCCACCGCGCTGCTGTGCCTAGCGGGGGGGGGCTCCTCAAAGCCCCCCTCCACAGCACTAGTCCTCCCTCTGCCTCCTTCCCTCCCTCTCCCGCCCCCTGTGTGCGGCGCAGGACGGAAAGCCGTCCTGCGCCGGATAGGATAGGCTTTAGCCTATCAGATGCCGGCGATCCCCGGCCAATCAGAGGCCGGGGATCGCCGATCTCCTCTACGGCGCTGCTGCTGCGCAGCGCCGTATATATGTAAACACCGGGGAAGATCTTCCCCGCGTGTTTACATTTACTCTGCGAGCCGCGATCGGAGGCTCGCAGGGTGTTCACGGAGACACCCTCCGTGAACTGACATGGAACGGCCGCTCATACCCCATGGAAACCACTTCAGGATTCATGGGCGTAGTTAAGCGTACGCAGAATCCTGAAGTGGTTAATGCGGGCCTGGACTCAGAACATCCTCGCTACTCGAATGATAGGTACACACCATACAATTTTGTGTTAGATGTTTAAATAGATCATTTCCGACATGACCGATCGTTTTTCTGATAGAAGTAAATGAAAAATAAATAAGAAAAGATAACAGAATCGAATCGGAAATCAGTCGGACGGAAAAAAACGCATCCTGTGTACTCAGCATAAAAGATATGCAACAGCGTAATAACTTTTAAACAAAAACATTTCTTTGTTACAGCTGATACAAATCCTACAATAACTGTTTCTATCTCTTGATTCATGGAAGCAGATATATTGTTAACATCCTGTGCTTTCAAATGGGCTTATCTGCCATTGGTAGTCATGTGACACGGGGAAAGATCAAATTACAACCTGTGATCAGACACTAATGAGGGGGAATTAAACCGGCTAAACTCTCTAAAAACATACAGGGTGCATTTCTCTATGTTTTCCTTTTCACCTGAGCAAGAGTTCAGGTCCACTTTAAAATGATTTCTAATCCATTCACTGTATGTACGTCATTCCCAGACACATCCCCTTCCTGCTGCGATTGGCCACCAACTTGATTGATAGTGCACAGGACATCCAGAGAGTTTTTATTATTTATTTATTTTTTTAAGAGTCAACTAAAACAGATCCTCATATATGGGCTTGAAATCCCCGCCTCCTGTTTTAAATTGGGCCCTGGCAATTGTTTTTTTTTTTATTTCCTAGCCATGGGCACATTTATGCCCATGGCTAGGAAAGATAAAAATTGCCAGGGCCTGATTTCAAACAGGATCTTGGGATTTCAAACCTGTGTGTTGAATATACACCCTGGGGTTGAGGAAAAAAAAAAAAACTATTGTGCGATTTAATTTATCTTGGCAACTTATTAGGTTTAAGGCAAACTATACATTTATGAACACTTAAATATTCAGCATTGTAAATATTTGCATTTCAGTGTGTCCGCCTAATTTACTTGTGTATCTGTGGAGATCTCCAAGCTTGACTTGTTCAATGTGCTCAATGAAGCGCTATATAAAAACCTAATAAGGTACTACACAATAAACAAAAGTTAAAAATCCAGGTTTGCCAGATCACTAAAATACCTGCTGTAGGATACTGGAGTTTCAATGATGCCTTAGTAAATTAAGTTTATCCGATGACTTTCGTTCCACTTGAAAACAGTAGTTTATACGGAGGCCAAATTTGATAAAAAAAAAATTAGTTTGTAGAAAAATATATGGAAACAAAGTGTGCCGTTTCCTTCACAATTCAATGTCTGTCGCCTAGAACATCCATTTTTCAGTTGGCTGGTACTGTAGAATGGGACATTTGACTACCCGTGTTCTAAAACCATGCAAAAAAACTTGGCTTCCTTAGCAGTGTCAGTACACAAATAATGCAAACCATTTTTCATGCTGTTAGCTGTATTAGACAGGATGCGACACACTTGCTTTGTTGTGTCATTGTGATTGATTTGTCTCAGGTTTGTACTTAATAAATCACCAATACAAAACTTTGTATGTTGAGGTGCAAAGAGCAATGATGTAAACCTTACGCTAACTTGAGCTGAAGTACAAATCCTGTTTTGGGGACATAAAGATGTACACAGCAGCAGTGCAAGGATGACATTTTCTGAAGGCCCGTACCCACCTCGCGATTTTTTTGACTATTTTTCAGACAACTGGCGGTTAGAGCGACGATCAGTAGTTTCCGCGATGCCGGCACAGGTGCACGATTGCGCAGTTCCTTAGCGATAACAACCGTCACATCGGATCTTTAAGGTCCAACGGCTCTTGTGCAAAGTACCGCCATTGCTTGAAGTCTGGTTCATGCCTGTCATGTAGCATCGCGCATTCACACTGGCAGGAAGATGGATCGGGGAAGCGATAATCGTCAGGGAGACGTTGCTGGATCCATCTTCCTGCATCGCGAGGATGAGTATGAAACTTAACGTCTCTTTGTATTCACCAGGGCTGTGGAGTCTGAGTTGGAATCGAGTCATCGGAGCAATTTTGGGTACCTGAAGTCAGAGTTGGAGTCTTTAGAAATTGAAGAGCCGGATGATTTTTGTACAAAATCCATCACCCCGGTAAGTATTAGACTAAGGAGTCTAAATCATTTTGGGTACCTGGAGTCGAAGGTTTCATAAAGTGAGGCGTTTGAGTCGGAAGATTTTTGTACCAACTCCACCGCCCTGAATTTCACATAATTGAGAATGTTTGGCCCAGGCTCCAAGCCTTTCCTGTGTTAAACCACTGCCGATAATGCAGTAAAAGTTCACAGGACACTAAATTAAAAGTGTTTGTAAACTATTTTGTACAGATAATCCCCACTGCACTGATTCCTAGATCTTTAAATTACAGCTAATTTCTCACTACTAGGTGATCAGACAAACTGGCACATAGCATGCAGGGAGAAGATCGCACTGGTTCTGTAAGATTTCAACTGCTTACCTTTTTCGCTATAGTAGTCTTTTAAATATGTCAGTCTCCATATCCTTCTCACTTCATGTTCCCTTTAAGCCATGTGTGTGAGTGTGACTTTGTGATAGTCTTAAGCTGAAATCCATCATTTGCACAAGTGTCCCACAATGCAATTAAATTTGACCCCCCCCCCCCTGCAAAAAAAAAACCCCCAAGAGTTTAGAAAACCCCGATTTAGCTTAATATTGCGGACCCCCTTTGCACACACTGGGGAAATACATGCGCTTAAACGCCTGGGGGGGGGGGGGGGGGGGGGGGGGAGAAGAAGAAAAAAAAAAAAAAAAAAAAGTAGTAAAACTTTCTTTCCAGCCACCACTGCAGAAGCCAAGCCTAGTGGTAAAGGAACTGCCTTTGATACAAGAGGCTGTGAGTTCAACTCTGGGGGTTTCTAATTTAGCTGCCCGATTACTTATTTCAGAGTTTCAAGGGCAATTACACTTTTCAGAGCTCTTTGTGCAGAGATCATATCAGCAGTAAAAAAAGCTGTGTGTGTTGTGTGTGTGTGTGTGTGTGTGTGTGTGTGTGGTGTGTGTGTGTGTGTGTGTGTGTGTGTGTGTGTGTGTGTGTGTGTGTGTGTGTGTGTGTGTGTGTGTGTGTGTGTGTGTGTGTGTGTGTGTGTGTGTGTGTGTGTGTGTGTGTGTGTGTGTGTGTGTGTGTGTGTGTGTGTGTGTGTGTGTGTGTGTGTGTGTGTATATGAGAAGCAGGGAAGACAGTGAGACAGCCAATCAGGGAATGAACTACCGTGCCAGCAATGCTGCTTACTGATAGAGAAAAGCTATTACATGATATAAGTTAGAACTTTCATGAGTCTTTGAAATAGAAAACGCCACCTGAAAATTGATGTCTTTCTAGTATCATGTTTGCAGGGTAATCAGAGTAAAATTTTCAATAACATTTTTACCATACTGCCCCTTTAACCTTCCTGGCGGTAACCCGAGTCAGGATCGAGGTGGAAAAGAAGCCAGGAGCAGTAAACCTAAGCCTGATTCGGGTAGCCGCTGGGAGGCTTGTGCAGAGGCTCAAGCGCAGCGGGCGCTTTAACGCACCCGGGATCCAGACGCCGACAGCCATTCTCCTTCCGGTCCTCGGATGCTTTGCATTCCAACCCCCCCCCCCCCCCCCCCCCCCCCCCCGGTGAGATCACCATCTGTCATGACTACAGACTGGGAACTCACTATAGGGTTACAGCGCCACGTGGAGCATGGAGGGTGAAACTGAACGCAAATCTCCCTGCAGTATGATCATTTCCTGGTTTTGGGGTCTAAAGCATGCAAAGAAATTACATTGCTTTTAGACCCTAAAACCTGGAAATAATCATACCACCAGGAAGGTTAAGGTCTCTTTTCTGATCACTGAAGGTACCTGTAAGTTCTGTGCTATGAGGAGAAGGAAAGACGAGCAAATTATGTTCCCCTTGCTGGTCTAAGGAGGAATTACAATGGCAGAAAGCTGAAAATGAATTAATAAAATAAACAAACTTGTCAAATTGCTTAATGGACAACTGAAGTGAGGTATATGGAGGCCCCGCGGCTCCCCAGTTGTATGGGGGCATTGGGAAGCCTCCCCGTGGTGCTCCTGGATAGTGCTAATGTAGCTTGAACTAATTCCCGCAGGGCAACCGTTTTGTGGTATTGGTTTTTGACCCTGCATGATTTGGCATGCGAAAGCAAATGCATATTTGCATGAGCATTGCCTCATGAATAGCCAATAAGGCCAAATTTGCTAAGCCAGATATGTCAGGTGTTCACTTGGTGTTAAAGAGAACCCGAGGTGTGTTTAAAGAATGTTATCTGCATACAGAGGCTGGATCTGCCTATACAGCCCAGCCTCTGTTACTATCCCAAACCCCACTAAGGTCCCCCTGCACTCTGCAATCCCTCATAAATCACAGCCATGCTGTGAGGCTATGTTTACATCTGTAGTGTCAGTCTCAGCTGCTCCCCCGCCTCCTGCATAGCTCCAGTCCCTGCCCCCGTCCCTTCCTTCCAATCAGCAGGGAGGGAAGGGATGCAGGTGGGGACTGGAGTTCTGCAGGAGGCGGGGAGAGCAGCAGACTGACACTATAGAGATAAACACAGCCAGCTCTGACAAGCTGTTTGTCAGCAGCGTGGCTGTGATTTTATGAGGGATTGCAGAGTGCAGGGGGACCTTAGGGGGGGGGGGTTTGGGATAGCAACAGAGGCTGGGCTGTATAGGCAGATCCAGCATCTGTATGCGGATAATATTCTTCAAACCCACCTCGGGTTCTCTTTAAATGCACACAAACTCTCTGTGGAAATTGGTCTCACTTCAGTTGTCCTTTAAGGGGAGGCTGCAGGCATCAGGGACTACTATAAAGATGGAATGTCGCTCTGAATCATCCCAAAAATCTATGGCAGTGTTCTCCCAAGGCTCTTCTAGCTGGGTGCTCCACCCGGCTAATTATGGTGAGCACCCGGCCATCATCAGCTCACCTCTTCATCCTCATTCTATGCTGTAAGCAGAGTTGTACCGACCCTGCTACTTTTTCCGACCCTGCTACTTTTTCCCACCCGGCTGTAAAAACAAAACAAAACTGGGGAACACACTGTATGGGTATCTAGAATCCATCTGCACAGATCTTTACTAAATAAATCCGGCCATACTTCACGTATTTCACGTTCGACCAACGCAAAAGTCAAAACACGGCATAAAATCCACAGCAAGCTCATTCTGGTGAGCAAGCAACACATTCCCAACAGACTCAAAGGAAACAAAGTCTTGCAGCGGCAGCAGCCTACACAGGACCTGCATTCTTCTCAGTAATTACAAAGGACAAATGACATTCACATTGTGAAAGAACTGCACAGCCAGGCTGAATCTGGCACTAAATTTAGAACAAAAATTATCATCTCCATCGTCAGCTGATTGATGCAAGATTTAAATTATAAATGAGCTGCCTGGCTTCCTCCTACCCCACCCAGCAGTCAGAGAGCTAGCATTGCAAACAAGGCAGTGACTTGTGATACTGCAGAGGAAGCTGACTACACGACTATGGCAAGCGTGCCCTACTGCAGTCACATGAGAGGAAACACTGGCCAAGGTGGGCACCCTCACAGCATCAGCTGCCTCAACACTGCAAAGACTTAAACTCAGTTTAGCAGTGAGGATTATTTGCCTTCTCTTTCTACACCAGATAAAACTGATATGTTGTTAATGTTAGAATTAACCTCCTTAACGGTAACCCCGAGCTACAGTTGGGGCAGAAAACTGCAGCTCAAAGCGGTAACCCCCGACCTACACTCGGGGTAGCCGCCGTAGGTTCTGTGCAGAGCAATGCGCGCAGCGGGCGTTTTAACCTCAGCGGTATGGACGAATATATCCGTCCATCACTTCCGGAGGTCGCCGCTCAGGCCCTGCTGGGCCGATTTTTGCAAAATAAAAAGCAGCACACGCAGCCGGCACTTTGCCAGCCGCGTGTGCTGCCTGATCGCCGCCCGAGCCCTGCGCAGCCGGAACAAAAGTTCCGGCCAGCGCTAAGG
The DNA here is from genome assembly GCF_040937935.1 of Hyperolius riggenbachi. Taxonomy (NCBI): domain Eukaryota; kingdom Metazoa; phylum Chordata; class Amphibia; order Anura; family Hyperoliidae; genus Hyperolius; species Hyperolius riggenbachi. The sequence continues at coordinate 241,348,851 of NC_090654.1, forward strand.
GCTGGATCGGAGGCGGCTGACGTCAGGACGTCGGCTGACGTCCATGACGTCACTCCGCTCGTCGCTATGGCGACGATTTAAGCAAAACAAGGAAGGCTGCTCATTGCGGCCTTCCTTGTTTATTCTGGTCGCCGGAGGCGATCAGAATGACGCTTCCGGAGCGCCCTCTAGTGGGCTTTCATGCAGCCAACTTTCAGTTGACTGCATGAAACAGTTTTTAAAAAAAAAAAAAAAAACTCCCGCAGCCGCCCTGGCGATCTTAATAGAACGCCAGGGAGGTTAACTCACCTCCCAGGGGATCCAGACTTCGGCTGCAATTCTTCTTCCTCTCCTCCAGGGCTCTGCCTCCCCCTGGTGAGATTGCCGTCTGTGGTCATGATGACAGCCGGCAATCTTACTATAGGGTTACAGAACCACCCGGAGGACAGAGGGAAAACTTCAGCGCTGGAACCCAGAGAGGCGAGTAAGTCCTGGGGCTGCTGCAGGCTCGTGGTAAATTTTTTTTTTCATGCATTTAGGGTCTAAAGCACATGAAAAAAATTGTACCGCTTTTAGACCCTAAAAAGGAATTATACCGCTAGGGAGGTTAAGGTAGTGTACACATCCAATTTTGACACGCCAATTTTACCACTTCCATGCGGTAATTTATTGAAATGATATAGCGCTAACATATTGCACAGTGCTGGACAATAAATAAGGTTACAGATACTGATAATAGCGGTGACAGACAACACAATGCAGGCAATAAGACCATGCCAGATCACAGGTGTAGTAGTCCAAGTTCATGTTATTCTGTGAGCAGGATGCATGATCAGGTAGAATACATGAGGAGGGAGCGCTCTGCCAAAGGCTTACAATCTAAAAGGAAGGGGGTGGTGACAACAGGAGGGGGCTGCACCAAGAGGCCCTTGGCATCAGTGAGATGGGGTAGGCCTTCTTGAAGAGGTAAGTTTTGAAAGTGCTGAAGGGACAAGCCTAATGGGCAGTGGGAGGGAGTTCCACAGGGTGGGGGAAGCTATACTGAAGTCCTGCAGTCATGCACAGGAGTGTGAAACAAATTGGGTGGGGTTAGGAGGAGGTTGTTGGAGGAGCGGAGTGATTGGCCAGGTATCATCTGTTGACCAGGTCAGAGATGTAGGTCGGGCAGGTTTTGTGCATAGATTTGAAGGTCAGACATAAGCTCTTGAAGCAGACTGGGAGTCAGTGGAGGGATTTGCACAATGAGGTCGTGGAGCCGGCGCGGTGGGAGGAATAGAGGAGTCTGGCTGCTGCATTCATGATGGATAGCAGTTGGGCCATGCAGTTAAGAGCTGCCGTAGTCCAGGCAGGAGACGAAGAGAACATGGTTGAAGAGTTTGGCAGTGTCCGAGGTCTGGAACAGACAGATCTTGGAAATGTTGCGTAAATGGAAATTGCAGGCCCTAGTAATGGTTTGGATGTGCAGGCTGAAGATGGCCAAGTCCAGTGTGACCACGTGTTGGGAACCTAGGTGCTAGATAATCCACCCAAGACAAATTTCAGTAGGTTTAGACCAGAACCTAGTGCGTTTACAGTTGCCAGACACCATTAAATGACCGGTTTCTGGGATCCTTGCAGGGGGAAGTAGCCACTATAATGCTATTTGACCTGATCTTCTGTACAATATGCCAGTCTCCTGGAAATATATGCTGGAATGCAGGTAGAGGGGTGGGATGCAAGCTAAACCCAGTCCCATTATAACGTATTGTCAGAGCAGGATCCCTGGAACTCCGTATTTTCCTAATAGGTTGTGTACCAGATCACGTGAAATGCAGATGGTTCTGTTAGGCATAGTTACCATTCCAAGGACACCCAGAAATTTGCATTTTTTAAGAGAATTTGCATATTTGCTGACAAAGAAATTCTTCAGGTCAGCTCTACATACCACATGGATTACACAGTATTTCATGTCCTTACTATTTGCCTTTGTACACAAACACAAAAAATAGGAATTGCAGCAATGGACGCGGTCGTCATGTCTGCCTGACAGGAAATGCAATATTATTAGTGCATCAGCCTGCTTGCATAATCCCTCTGCACAAGGTCTTGATGTCAGTAAACCTCATTTATGCAGCAAATGAATCATGAAAATAGGAAACTGGGATTTATTACTACTCCAAACATACTGTTGTCATGGTTGCAAGAGTGTGGATGTGGATGTCCCCGCAAGAAAATCATAACTGATTAAGCAAACAGAAAATGAATATGTTCATAGTTTAAAGAATACATGGATCATTTTTTGTGTGTGTACCGTGTTTCCCCGAATTTTAAGACCTCCCCGAAAATAAGCCCTAGCATATATTTTAAGTATTCTCGAAATATAAGCCCATCTCCCTAACATAAGGCCTATCTTAAGTCAGACATGCGGATGCCCCTAAAAGAAGCCTTAAGCATCAGCCCCCCCCCCCCACCTCCTCTGCTTCTGCTCCTGGCCCCTTCAAGAAAGTCAAGACCCCTGCAGCTTATGCCCAGCATAATTCACGCCACAGATCAGCGGTGACATGAGGTTAAGGCAGATAATGTGTCCAATAAAAGCACTGCCCTACACAGGAAGCGATCTGTTTACTTCCTGTAAAAGGCATCACTGTTACTGGTCACTGCAGGTGCCCGCTAATCTGCGGTGTGAATTATGCCGGGCATAAGTAGCAGGGGGACCCAGACTTTCTTCAAGAGGGGGCCAAGATCGGAAGCAGAGGAGGTAAAGCTGGTAGGCGGGGGGGGGGGGGGGTGTCTACCCTACAAAATATAAGAAGCCCCGCCCTCTGAAAATATGCCCTAGCACATCTTTTGAAGGAAACAATGTAAGACGGTGTCTTAATTTCGGGGAAACAGTACATGAAGCACACAAGCATGTTTCTTTGGGGTTGATGCACTTATCGTGTGCAATACTGCTGTACACAGGCAGCGCACAGCAATATTACCACAACTACGCCATTAGCCCGCCCATGGTACATTAGTAACGGAAGCGTTACTATGACAATGCATGTTATGCAAGCAGTGTAATGCCCATTACTGTAGTAACACTCCAATTTAAAGGGGGTCATGATAATGGCACAACTTGCGGTACACTGCTGACTGTGGCTGGCTCGGGCTCTGACACAGGCGACTTGTGTTTAAATCTCAGCTCTTCCTGTTTGTTTTTGGGAACTCTTTTGCCTCTGGTCCCCACAGGCCCCCCTCCCTCAGGTGGTACACACAGAAGGTTCAATGTGTCTATATTTAATCTCCAAATCCAGCCCTAAAAATTGTAGGATTTATTGCATTTCCTAATTTCAAGGCGTCTATTTCATGTGAAACAATGATCTAGTGTCTGCATGATGGAATGGCTTCTGCCTGCCAGACCTTCACCAGTGAATCATCAATCCTGCCCACACTGGTAGTTACCAAAACAACACCTTCTGTTTCCTAATCTTAAAAGGATGATTACCAGCTAAAGAGAAAAGAACAGCTCATCACAATCCCCTCTCGCCACACATACAAGAAATCTATTAAAAAAGAAAATAAACACAGAGTGATTAAGTGTAGAATCGCCCCTGGCGCTCATGAATCACTGAAAATGACAGGTAGCGAGCAGGAGATATAGACGCGCAATGCAAGGGATGTTACGCAGCTTACATGAGCACCAGAAAACAATCACATGTACTCAGTTCTGGCTAAGGCCTCTACTCCACAGAAGTCTGAACTGCTTGTTACTCCAGCAGTTCAGCGTCTGCCATTCAGGTGCAACCTAAATGCACCCAAATAGCAGCGGTTGTAACACGTGTCAAGCGCTGACATGCCGTGGTGTTACCATGCGGCATAAAACAGACTTGTCGCGTCTTTGCACGGCCGCCGTTCTCTAATACATGCTACTTAAAGTGAATGGGAACCGCATTTGAAAAAAAAAAAAAAATGAAGCCAATACTTACCTAAGGAGAGGGAAGGCTCTGGGTCGTATAGAGCCTTCCGTCTCCTCTCTCGGTGCGCTCCATCCTGTGCTGGCTCCCCCGTTTCAATCCCCCGCCGAAAGGGTATTTGGAAGTCCTCAGGAGCCGTGTCCTCCCGAAGACGTGCGGCTCCACACTGCACAGGCATTAGCGTGCAAGAGAGCGTGCTTGCGCAGGTGCAGTACAGGGCCGCCCTTCTTCAGGAGCACTGGGGCTCCCTGAAGACTTCTGAAGCCTCCTTCGGCCGGGTAAAGCAGTATTTGACTAATTTAGTCAAATACTGCTACCGGGCGAGACAGCACCGGAACGAGGGGAGCAGGAGAGGAGCCGTAAGGCTCTATAGGACCCAGAGCCTTCCCTCTACTTTGGTAAGGATCTGTCTCTTTTTTTTTTTAAATGCAGTTCCCATTCACTTTAATATATGGGGATGGGGTGTTAGGGGAGTGGCCACTTGTCTGCCTAACAAGATTAAAAAAATAAATAAAACAAAATGGTCCCTATAAGTGACAATGAAGAAAAAAAAATAAAAAAATTATGATATAATGAATTGTATGTAGTACGGATTATTAATAGAACACTAGTAGAAAAGAAAAATTAATTTTTATTTTACATATATATAGTTTTTTCTTCATAACATTGCATCATTTTGTCAAACCATAAGCTATTTTAAACTATAAAACAAGCAAAGCTAATGACCTTTTAAAGTTCCCTGCAGTAAAATCTTATCTAAAGCTGTCTGACTGTTTCTTTGATTTGTAAGTGCTTTAGAAAACTGCAAAAGAGCTTCTCAGCTCTGATCAGCTACAGTGCTTAGATAGATAACTGAAGTCTCTTAACTCTTCCTGTACTGGAAACAATGAGAATCATTTATTTGCTACTAATGCTCTATTTCTTAGCTGTACTACACATACAGTGCATTATCTTATGAGCTTATTTTCACTTCAGGTTTGCTTTAAAGGACAACTGAAGCGAGAGGATATGGAGGCAGACAATTATTTCCTTTTAAGCAATACCAGTTGCCTGGCAGTCCTGCTGATCCTCTGCCTCTAATGCTTTTAAACACTCCTGAACAAGCATGCAGCAGATCTGGTCTTTGACATTGGCCTCAATTCACTAAGGTCATGCTAGAGATAATAAGGCAAGAGAAAACTTCCCTCCACATAAAAGAGAGTTATCTTATCTCTTCATTCCTTAAGTTGCCGCCTCCGTAGTCAAGTTGCCGCCTCCGTAGTCAAGTTGCCGCCTCCGTAGTCAAGTTGCCTCTTCCGTAGTTAATTTACCTCCTCTGTAGTTAATTTCACATGCAGTTAATAAACAGCCTGTCTTTAACTCTGAAGTTATTTTAAGGATTGAAGAGTTAACTTAAAGACAGAAGAGTTAACTTTAGGTTTGCCTGAGGTAAAAATGTTTCCTGAATACTACATGCCTTATCACCATGGTAACAACTCTAGAAGAGTTATTAAAGACAGGAGATAAGCTTAGTGAATTGAGGCCATTGTCAGATATGACAAGATTAGCTGCATGCTTGTGTCAAGTGTGTGATTCAGTCACCACTGCAGTCAAATAGATCAGCATGCAGTGTTCTCCCCAGGCTCTTTTAGCCGGGTACTCCACCCGGCTAGTTTTGGTGACCACCCGGCTGTCATTGGCTCACCTCCTCCTCTGCTGTAAGCAGACTTGTGCAGAGAAGGGCCAGCCCTGCATTCTCTCATCTCGCCCCACCCGGCTACTTTTTAATGCCACCCGGCTACTTTTTTCATGCCACCCAGCTGTAAAAAAATTCTGGGGATAACACTGAGCATGATGCCAGGCAACTGGTATTGTTTCAAAGGAAAATAAATATGGCAGCCACCACATTGCTCTCCAGTACAAAAAAAAAAAATACTAATAGACTTGTGTACCACTGACAAGGCAAAGCAATTTTTATTCAATAAAAGGAGCCATTTCAATTTAAGATGGTGTCTAGCCACCTTCTACCTATGTATCTCATCCAGGTTTGTCACATGCCCTTGCTGCAAACTCTCCACCAAACATGCCTCTCACTTTGCACTCTTTCTGCCCCTTCACTTGCTTCTCAAAGCTGCAGCTCCCTTTCACACTATATTCAACCTGTGCCCAGACAGGAAGACTAGCCGGGATTCTTGAAGGAAAAAAAAGCCACAAACAGCTTCACAGAAAGCTACGTCAACATAAACCGGCTTCTGCCAACACAGACCTGCTGATAGAGTCCTCATCTAAAAATGGACGCGAGCCTTGCTTTTCCACATTACCTCACTTCCTGCAGCAGCCCATGTCCTGGAAATCTGCTCAGTCAGCCAATACCAGACGGACGGCTTATAAAATATTAAAGAGACAATAAAAGAAGACTGCAAACGACAAACGATTGTCCGCACTTTTATTCCCAACTGCAACCTTTGAAAGCGGCGAGTGTATGAGATTTTCTTCATTTGCAGAGCTGCCAAAAACGTGCTTTGTTCTGCAGCGATATTCAGAAACGTTACTGCCATGGTCGTGGTCGTCTGCAGGAATGTGTGGCTGTTAAAGGATAACTGCACTTTATTTTCATTACAGAAAGCTTCAAAAGTAGTCCCTGATTAATAATGAAAAATATATTGCATTAGTCATTTTGCACCTATGAGGTGGTTCCATAAGCCGCGTAGATGTTTTTTTCCAAGGTGGCCAGTCGTTTTTAAAGCCTACCTGAACCGAGAGGGATATGGGGCTGACATTTATTTCCTTTTAAACAACGCAGATTGCCTAACTGTCCTGCTAATCCTCTGCATCGAGTACTTTTATCCACAGCCCCTGAACAAGCATGCAGATCAGATTTTTGTACCGCTTCCACAGCTCAGAGCCATGCCATGTATGGCTATGGGAATTTGCATACATGATCCAATTTTATGCAGCAGACAGTCCGTTTGTTTCCCCGCACATGAATTCTGATGTAACCTTCTGATATCAATAGGCTGTCAAATCAATTTCAAACTCACGTGCAGGGAAACTGTTACAAATCGCCTTAATGCAGTGATGGCTAACCTTAGCACTGCAGCTGTGGTGGAACAACAAGTCCCATAAGGCATTGCAATACTCAGTTTTAAAGCGGATCCGAGATGAAAAACTAACTATAACAATTAACATATACATATACATATCTAAAGTTTAGATAGTTTACACAGAAAATCTAGCTGCAAACAGCTTTAATAGAATATGATTATTTCTTCCTGTGATACAGTAACAGCAGCCATGTTTGTAAACATTACACAGAAGCAGGCTTATTTGCATCTTGAGCAAAAAACCTAATCCCTCCTCCTCCCCTCTGCCTCTGAAATCTCTGGCTAGTAATACCTCCCCCTCCTACTGCCCAGATTGAGCTCCCATGAGCCCTTGCTACTCTCACAAAGTGCCTTGGCTCTCTGAAAACCTGTGGGCGTGGCTTGTTTAGTTTATAGGGAATTACAGTATTAAAACAAAATTTGGCTTGAGGAATGCCCTATAAACAAATAGGAAAGGAACCCAATTATGCAATGTGTAAAAGTTCATCTCGGATCCACGTTAAGCACAACTCTGGGAGGCCGAGGCATGACAGGATTTGTAGTTGTCACAGCTGGAGTGCCAAGGTTAGCCATCACTGCCTTAGTGGAAACTCAGCCTAATACTGGGCATAGACGGTTCGTTTTATATCATCAATCGAGCCCCTGATGGCTCGATTGATAATATTCAACCTGTCCGATCACCGCGGCGGGTCGATACTGCGCGCGATCTCCGCGGGGTGGACAATGGTAGAAACGCTGATAAGTGCCCGCGGGGCCGAGCGAGGATCGATCCGCGCCAACGCGCTGGCTCGATACCAGCGCACGAACAAACCGGCTATGCCCAGCATTAGGGAAATAAAAATACTGTAACAAATCTGAATCTGCTCTGCAAGCTCTATAAGCAAGGCTTTACAATGAACCCAGGGTGAAAAACAATTCTATTTCCCCTCCTACTCCTATAAATGACTAAATATCCCAGGGTTTTCTTTTATATTAAAACATTTACAAATTAGGTTAAATGTTTTACGGTCTCTAATCAGTGACAGCCTATTCAGTATCCCAGAGTTAGAAAAAGGTCATTTCATGTATTTTCTCTATCCCTGGCCCCAGAAGTTGTATTCTGCCAGGAAAACTTTTATGGCTGCAATTTGCTTATCAGTGACGATTACTATATTTCTGAAAATGTACCTACCGACCTCTCAGCGGCTTTTGACACAGTCGATCATGAAATCTTACTCAACAGGCTACAAGAGTACTGTGGCATAGATGGCATTGTTCTCCGGTGGTTCAACTCCTTCCTGGCTGGCAGAACACAAAGGGTAGCCTTAGGGCCCTTCCTCTCCAACCCTGTACCACTAAAATACGGTGTACCTCAGGGCGCAATATTATCCCCTTTACTGTTCACCATATACATGCTGCCACTTGGAGAAATCATACAAAAACATGGCCTGACATATCATTGCTATGCTGATGACACCCAGCTATATTTGTCATTCAAACCTGACGTCACAGACCCTACTCCACAAATAAACGCATGCTTAGCTGAGCTTCAGGAGTGGATGAATAATAATTGGCTAAAACTTAATGCTGACAAAACTGAGGTTCTTGTTATCGAGGGCCAGGGCTCAACAGCAAAGCAGCTCCAGTCTCAACCAACACCGCTAAGGATAGGGAGCTCAGACCTGAACAACTCAGACTGTGTGCGCAGCCTGGGAGTACTGATTGATGGGAAATTAAGCTTCAGGAATCAAATCTCAGCTGTTGTGAAACATTCCTTCTTTCACCTAAGGAATATTGCAAGGATTAAACACCTAATTCCTTCAGAGGATCTTCCAACCCTAGTTCATGCCTTCGTCACATCAAGGTTAGACTACTGCAACGTCCTCTACACAGGCCTGCATAAGAAAGACTTACGCCGCCTGCAATTAGTACAGAATGCCGCCGCAAGGCTGTTAACGAGCCAACCCCGCCATTGCCACATAACACCAACCCTGAGCTCACTCCACTGGCTACCGATAAAATGGAGAATTCTGTTTAAGATTGGCTTACTGACATTCAAATCCTTGCACAATCTGGGCCCTGGATACCTGAAGGACTTGTTGCAACTACATCACACCCCCCACAATCTTAGATCAAAAGGACGTAACACCTTGGTCACCCCCAGAGTCCACCTGAAAACCTTTGGAGACAGAGCCTTTTGTCATGCTGCCCCTACACTTTGGAACTCCCTGCCACACCCAATCAGGGCAGCCCCATCCCTGGAAACATTTAAGTCTAAACTGAAAACCTACCTTTTCAGTCTGGCATTCATGAACATCTGACTATCTCCTCTGTAACACAACCCAGCCTGAAACCCTGTATTAATCTGAGACACAGCTATGCGCTTTGAGTCCTATGGGAGAAAAGCGCTTTACAAATGTTATTGTATTGTATTGTATTGTACAAGGCAGAAGCTGACACTTGCATGTCTAGAAATTAACTCTTTCAGGCAGCAAAACAACAATAACCAAGCAGCTCAGGGTGAGCCAAACCACTAGGAATGTATAAGGGGATAAAAGAGACTGAAAAGCCCTCCTACTAATAAGCAAAAACTTAAAACATCCTGGTTATTACAATGTTTTGTACTGTACATAAACCGGTTTATCTCATGTCACATATCACCTCGGGTACACTTTAAAGCGGTATCGTCACCATAAAAATCAAATTTCAACAGCAACTGGTCTGAGTGTATAAAGTGGTAAAGATGATAATCCTGCATTCAAAACTTTTTCTGCTGTTATGATTTGGAGCTATCACATACTTAAGGAACACTGGCCCTTTAGTAGTCGTGCCAAAGAATTGCATGCTGGGTTTTTTTTTTATCTATAATCTATTCCCCCTCTTCCCTTTATTTCCCTGCCAGCTTCTTATCTGAAACCTAATCCCCTACTCACCTGTGTTTACAAGCAAGTCTGAGGCGACTCAGCGATTGGAGGAGACAAAAAAAAAAGTAAAGGGCAGAAATGACGTCACGAGTTAGCCTTAACTGTGGGCAAAAGACATGGCCCCCACCAGGAACAGAATTCTCGTAATTTACTATATAACAGTCACTGAAATCAAAACGTGGACAGTATAATACATATGTTATGTAAGTAGATCAAGTATTTTTCTACTTATAAATGCTTTTTTCCCCTGGCATAGTATGGCTGATCCTACTGCTTTAAAGCATTTTTCTTTAAGTGATCATGTGGGGTTTTCACTATGCTACAAGCAAATGGTAAATGTGCATTATCTATATACATAGGTACTCCGTGTGCTTCTGAGCCCAGACCTCAGACTTGTCCCTGCATCATAGCAGAGGCCAAGAAGTAGTGCCTTATTTGCTGACCTGCTTCCTTACACCTTCACACGATCTACCACGCCCTGGTGTAGAGGCTGGTCTAAGCATGGCAGTTGTGGGGCCATAGGGCCGTAGCTGGACCTAAAAAAATAGCATAAGCGTACACAAATGCTGAAATCTGGGCGATAGGATACAACTGGCGATAAGTCCGATTCCAGCCCCTGGAAGCCTATGTGTACCTCGCCGATGCTCCGCCCTCAGGCAGTACGGAGCATGCGCAGAAAGCTCCTGGCACGGCTGCGCACATGCAGAGGCCGTCAACCTGGCTGCTACGTAGGGGACCCTGGGAGACTGCCTGAGAGTGGAGCTGTGGCGAGGGATGCATAGGCTTCCAGGGGCTGGAGGAAGCCCGAGGGGAGTAAAAATAAATAAAATTGCTGGATGTATTCTTTAGAAAACACGTGCAAAAAAATTGTAAAATTTAAAATGCACTTCTAAAATCTAGATTTCTTTTAGAGTAAAAATTGTACCGCAAGTTAAATTTTTCCTATGTAACAGTCACTTGGTAGGTAGTGAAAATCTGACTCGTCCATTTCCTCATGAGTGATTCTCAGGTATTTCTATTCAAAAGCACCTGAACGGCAATTGCTTAGTCCAACCGACAGAATACTGTGCAAATGTACAGAGAGGTGTGGCGGTATCTTTCTACAGATCCTTTCTAGGGAATTATTTTGATAAAGACTAAACATAACACTAAGAACCTCAGTATTCTGGTCTAAAATCTGTCAGACTTTTACCATCTACTGTGACAGCAACATAGGAAAAAGTTTATAGTACATTTTACTTTGGGAGAAACAATACCTTTTATATGTAATTTAGCGGCTAGTTCACAGTACTCCGCTGCGTTGCCAAATATTTCTGCATGTCAACTCACTACCCCATACAATTCTACAGGACAGTTCAAAGTACAGCATTGTAAGAATCGCATTATTCTAACTCGCTGGCTTTGTATTAGTCTATGTCCAGTCACCACTGTATTGTCTCCCCTATAGGCAAACATTTTAAATGTGTACATGTTATCGACTTCCGCTGGGGTGTCGTAGAGAGTCTATATTGGAGAAGGAATGGACACAGTCAGTGTGCTCTTCTCCGTCCAGAAAGTAGATGGATTAACAAGATGAGTCCGAATGGACTGAATGATGAATTTAATATGGTGTTTTTTATAAAATTTGCCTGCATAATTTTTCCTAGCCCCTTTTTCAGCCTTTTGTCCATTGAGGGCTGGACCAGACGAACTTTTCCAAGCGCTTTGTGATTTGAAAAGCTCTTGCGAATGTGATCCTGTGTGTGGGCACACTGGAGCGATGAGATTTTGTAAAAAATGCCCCTAGCATTGCATTAGCAAGAGTTTTAAAAAGCTCTTAAAGAGACACTGAAGCGAAAAAAAAATATGATATAATGAATTGGTTGTGTACTATGAATAATTACTAGAAGATTAGCAGCAATGAATATATTCTCATACTTTTATTTTCAGGTATATAGTGTTTTTTCTAACATTGCATTATTCTATAATATGTGCAGATTACACAACACTCAGCATTCAAAATGATTCTTTCAGAGCAGTTGTGAAGTAATGACCTCTCCTCTAGCAGAGGAAAAGTAAATAGTCCAGGAACAGTTGAGATAATAAAAGTCAGAGAACAGCCCTCTCCAGGACCAACTTAGTCGGAGAGCTTAATGGCTTGTTTGCATAGAGATAACAACTGGAGTTTCTCAACTCTTCCTGTACTGGAAACAATTACACTGATGTATCTGATCTTAATGTTTTATTTCTTAGCTGTGCTACACATACAAATCATATTATCTTTTTTTCGCTTCAGTGTCTCTAAAGTGTGCACCAACCCCTTAATGATTAATTTAAGTGTTTTTCTTATAGATTGTCTGCATCATTTTTCCTAGCGCTTTTTTCAGTCTTTTGTCCATTTTTCCAATTTAGTCTGTGCCCGCCCCCCTTTCGGAGGGTGTGTTTGTTGATTGTTATATATTCAATTGCACTGGTGTGAGAAGGTAACACTTGAGAAAGGCCTCTGGCCGAAACGTGTTTTTTAGTGGTTATGGTACTTTAATAAATTCACAAATTTTGCATAAATCCATGTAGAGACCCAGTCTTTCCTCTATTTGGGCAGTCTCCACTGCAGCGTACACTAACGCATGTGCTTTGTACCTGTCCACTGTGAATTAAAAAAAACTTTAAGAGGAACTTTAACCAAGGATTGACCTTCATCCCACTCAGTAGCCGATACCCCTTTCTTAACCTTATGAGTTGACACAGATTGTGCTACTTGAGACTTCAGGTTCCCATGGCCGGGGCAAGCAGCCTCCACTTCAGAGTAAGGAGCCTTTATCCCCTAGTGTAACGGGTTACTGAATGGTTTACAGCTAGAGAATGAGTGGAGAAAAGTTGTCCCACAAAAACCCTCTTTTCCACAATCACGCCTTACAAAGCAGCCATTCACTATATTGTCATCACACACAATGGACTGTGAACTGCAGCAAAAACACTGCTCTGAAACGCTCCTTACTGCCACCCCCAACAGATCCTGAGTGAAACTCCTGCAGGATCAGGCCTGTAACCTCCAACAAACTCAACAGGAAACTCATGTAACGCTACAGAAACATGAGATTAATCCAGGGCACTGCTGACTGGGCAGAACGCTGCAGCATTAATTAACAGCAATCTCCCTGTAACCAGTCATGGGGGTGTGCAGAGCTGAGGAGACGCCACATGCTTTTCCGTGCAGCTCACACAAACCTGCCATGTGTGACGTCAAGCAAGGGCTGAAACACAGCCAGCAGTCAGGTGAAGAGTCACATGGCCTGCTAGCTAGCTCAATGTTCTTTACCATGTGCAATCATAAGCAGGTAATGATTCTCATGTCATGAATAGAGATGGTCAATCAGACACCAATATTTCCAGCTTGCTTGCACGTTTCATGCAAATAGCTTGTAGTTGAGCCAATTAAAGGCACTTCCTGTTGAATCTGGTTGGCCAATACCGATCTACACACAACCTGAATTAAAGGGAATCCGCGGCGAGAGAGAGATATGGAGGCTGCCATATTTCTTTTCTTTTAAACAATACTAGCTGCCTGGCAGTCATCCTGATCCTGTGTCTCCAATACTTTTAGCAAAAGACCCTTAACAAGCATGCAACAGATCAGGTACTCAGTCAGCTGACTCAAGTTTAACTGGATTAGCCATATGCGTGTTCCAGGATTTTGACTCAGACATTACTTATGCTAGAAGATCAATGGGGCTGTCAGGCAACTGGCATAGTTTACAAGGAAATAAATATGACAGCCTCCATATCCCTCTCACCTCAGGTTCCCTTTAAAGCAGACCCGAGTTAAATTATCTATAAACATACATACATACATATATTTATTATCTAAAGTTTAGATAGTTTCCAAAGCAAATCTAGCTGCAACCAGCTTCAAAAGTATATGATTATTTCTTCCGCCTATACAATGAGAGAAGCCATGTTCTGCTTGTAAACATTACACACAGACAAGCTGCTCTGCATCTCCAGCCCTCAGCCTGTTAAAACTTCAATCCACTCTCCTCCCCTCTGAAATCTCTTGCTAGTAACACCACCTCCTCCTACCCAGACTGAGCTCCCATAAGCCCTTGCCATGTGAGTCTTAGAGTGCCAATGCACTGAAGGAGCTGTGGGCAAGGCTTGTTTAGTTTATAGGGAATTAGAGTATTTAAAAAATGGCTTGCGGAATACCCTATAAACTATATGAAAGGAACAAGATTATGCAAGGAGTAAAGATGTATCTTAGATCCACTTTAAGTCTGCATGCAGGAATACTGAGGGAGATATAAAAATGACAGACACTGAGGCAGGGAGTACACTTGTATTAAACATTTTCCCATGAGATTCCTGGGTTTCCATCATTCTGTGTTCACTGATTGCATTTTCCCGCACATCATTTTCCATGTTTGACCACAATTTTTGCATGCGATGAAATACATTGATTTTGCGGCTGTGCAAGTTGTGCAGAAATGTGTCCAATTTAAAACAGCAAGGAAAACCAGGAGCTAAGGAGGACGTGCGATTCCTGAGTAGGCCAATGACTACAATGGGCAATGAGTCAGTGCATGTTTTGCAATGCACAATTCAAATAAGTGTGCTCCCTGCCTGAGCTTTTCCAATATTCTTTATTGTACATACTACACAGACTCTGAAGTCACACCCATATTTTGTTTTTATATAGTGCTGACTATCTTGTACAGACTATATAGTCTTGTCACATAACTGTCCCTCAGAAGCGCTCACAGTCTAATCCCCACCATTCTCTAGATTGTAAGGCTTTGGCAGGGTCCTCCTCCTTATGTCTCCCACCTGTTCAAGCACCTCCATTGCTGCACACCCATCCTATGGATCTGAGTGAACTCGACTTGCCTAATCTCCATACTCCCATCCAGTGACTGACTAAGCATTACCTTGTGCTCATGCTGTGCTATATGGTTTGCAAATAATCCTGTATTGTCATATTGTTGTATGTCACCCCTAAATATTGTCAGAAACCTTAACTAACGTTCAGCGTCGCGCAATATGTTGCTGCTTTATAAATACAATAAATAAAAAAATAGTCAGAATGCCTGGAGAAAACCCAGAACAGAGTACCCTGGCTGGGATTTGAACCAGGGACCCAGCACTGCAAGGCGAGAGTGCTATCCACCACGCCGCCATGCTGCCCACCCATACCGGTACATCTAATGATTAGAACTGGAATGTCAAGAATTGGGTCTTGTAGTCAGTGCTATGCTGGGTACACACTATGAGATTTTTCTGGTCGAGTTACTGTCAGATCGATTATTTCCAACATGTTCGATTTACTTTCCGATCGATTTCCGAGCATTTTCCAATCAATTTCCTATGTAAGTGAACGGAAATCGATCGGAAAGCAGATCGAACATGTTGGAAATAATCGATCTGACAGTAAATCGACCAGAAAATCTCATAGTATGTACCCAGCACTAGACAGAGGCTGGAAGTCCACACAAGTGTCCACATGGATTTCTTTATGCCAAACACATTATGCTCCTACTGCTCAGGACCTAGACCTCAGCTGTAAATTCATTTGAATGGGGTAGTTAAGGCCATTGCACCAAAACCACCCCCACCACCGAAATACCGCTGCCACACCTTTTTCTAAGTGCAGAGATTACCCAGCAGTCTTTTCAATGCGAGGAGGTTTGGGTACTGCTTTTTGGGAAAGGTCAATTGCAGACTTCTGAATAAAAAGGGCTCAAAGAAATGTGCATACAAATCCAATTCTACCACATCCAAGTAGTATGAGCGCTTACCCAAATATTCAAAAGTAGTTAGCCCTCTTTACATGGAAGTGGTAATATTGGGCAATCAAAATTAGATGCATGTATGCACCCCTTCTGCTGACCATGTGGGGATGGGAAAGGCAGCAAGACAAAAGCTACTTTCACATTGATTTGTTGAGTTAGATAATATAATCATAGTAAATGCAGTGCAATTATACTGTAATGGGATGTTCAAATTGTGGAGAATTCCCTGGTTATGTAAGCATTTACAGTTGCAGTGAAGCATACTTTTAACATATTTTGTGCATTGCACATGTAAACACAAGACACGACTCCCCCCCCCCCCCCCTCGCTGCACAGCCTGTGAAAGCAGGACCACAATGCAGTGCCTCAGTATAATACTAGCCTAAAAGTAGTGTGTTATGTTGGTGGGTGTAATCATTAATAGCCGTGTTATGCAGGGTTGTTTAGCTCCATTCAATATAACTGAATGAAGCCACCATGACACCCACACACCAGAATGCTACAGATTGGAGGCCTAGTGTGCTGAACTGTAGTAAGCAGTCACACATACTTTATAGAAAAATCTTAGTAACATGACTACATACACTGTTCAGCACTGCCGAAGATGCCAGCACTATATAAGTACTAAAACAAAAATCTTAGCCAGCAGTGTTTTGTGTGCTTCAGTTAGAGATCTGCGCCACGCATCAAGAGAACATGTCCTTCATTTTCCAACCAACTAGCACTGTAGACATCCTCCAATCACCCCTGATCAAAAGTTAAAAGTTGTAAAGTTACCAGACGAGGGCCGAACAAATTCTGTTCCTCTGTATTGTAAGCCAATCACCCATTTCTGCAAGTTGCCAACACAGTACACAGCGTTCAACAAGTCACCCGAAGTGAAATAACCCAGCATGCGTAATGCTGGGTACACAATTCAATTTATGCAGCACAATTGCTGAACAACTTTTGTTGTGAAACAAGTTTAAACAGCTGGAAAAAAATATCTTGCCATTGTTCAAAAAGCTGATAAGACTGATAAGAAGTCACAACAGTTGAATTGACATTTTATCAGTCTTATCAGCTTTTTGAACAATAGCAAAAGTCTTTTTTTTATCTGTTTCAACCTGTTTCACAACAAAAGTTGTTCAACAATTGTGCTGCATAAAAGAGCGCTGTTGAGCGTGTGTATGGGGCTTCAGTTATATCGTGTGCACATGTCCAAACTGCTCCCGATTGATAACTGGATCAATGTTCCCATAACCAGGGCTGTGGAGTCGGAGTAATTTTGGGTACCCGGAGTCGGAGTCGTCTGATTTTTATACAAAATCCACAACCCTGTTACGTATTAGACTAAGGAGTCGGAGTCGAGGAGTCGGAGCCATTTTGGGTACCCGGAGTTGGAGTCGGAGTCATGGTTTCATAAACTGAGGAGTCGGAGTTGCAAGATTTTTAGTACCGACTCCACAGCCCTGCCCATAACTTCAGAAAATTGTTCCCGTTATTAATCGGAATCAGATCGGTCATGTCGGAAATAATTGCCAGATTCCTGTCAATCGGAAGGGAAATTGCATCGTGTGTCCTAAGCATGACGTGTACAAACTATGATACAGTAGAAGAGGACTAAAACAGGCAATACACTGTTCAATATGGCTGAAAGATAGATAACCTGGAACAATTGGCAGCATTCCTAAAGCAGGTTTTTGGCCAGCCTCCCCCAGGTTCACACTATTTGGTAAATAGAGGTTAGGGTCCCTTCCATGAAGGATGCCCTCATCACGGTGGAGGGGTCCAGTATGAAAATCTGCATGCAAACTGTTTTTGGAAGCCAACATCCACCATTTTGTTAATTTCGGTGCATCCGTTTTGAATGCTAGATGTGTATCCTGCTTATAATTGGGCTCTGCACACCTACGCTGGTAGTCATTTAGACGCAGCCTGTCTTGGGAAGCGCTGCAATCTCTCCTTTCTGTACAAAAGATAGATAACTCTCAGATTATAATCCGATCACAGAGAGATCTGTTTGATCGAATCCTTCCACACACCAAAATTTAATTTAACAGATTTCAGCATAACCTGTCGATTGATCAACATCTTCCGACAGGTACAAAATGACCAAGAAGAGCCAAATATCACTTCTAACAAGCTTTTCTACTGGCGTACTCAAAGCGCCAGAGCTGCAGCCACTAGTGTGCGCTCAGTAGGCAGTAGCACTGTTGAGTATTGCCCAAGGTCTCCTTACTGAATAGGTGCTTGCTTTATGAACAGGAAGAACAGAGATTTGAACCCAGGTCCCTTGTTTGTCAGACTACTAACCAGAACACTATCCAGCCACCCAAAAAATTGATAGTTTAAGATGGCATGTTGGGGCAACGACTATTCAATTCAATCAGCCAGATGATAAAAAAAAAAAGAAAAAAGGGGGGGGGGGGGTGTTATCGACCAATCAACTTACAACCATTCACACAAGTTCCTGCGTTTTATGAAACAAGTGGAAATTGAGCTGTCAAATGCTCACAGTTATGCCACAGAGATCTCAGTGAGCACAACTAGCCTGCATTTCCAATACATCTCAGCGCAGGAGATTGTATACCTCAGAGGTCAAAATCCTAATTCTAATTATGCATATCTATTGTTGCACACTTTGTCCTTCAGAAACTTTCTGGGAGCCCACTTAGATCACCCCTGTGTAGCAGCGCCCGGCAGAAGCTCAGACTCAGCAATGTAAATGGAAGATAAATGTCCTGAGGTCTGTGGCATGAACAGGACTTTTGTCTGAGGGAGCATTCCTGTGCCCTCCCCCATTCAGCAGGATAACAGGAGCTGGGAGGAAGCTGCCGCTTATGGGAACTGCTCTTCCTACCTTCCTTTATGGGGATGGGAAAGACAGCTGACTGCTGACCCCCGCATTTGGCTAATGTAATGCGCAGCACTGCGCTGGTCCAGGCAACAGTTACACAGAATGAAAAAATCCAAGCGCTTGCCGAAGCTCACGTCGCTAGAAAGCTGAACTTTGCAAGAAACAACACTCAGATCAAGTTACAATCTGAAAACACAACAGAAAAATCATGACCATCTGGTGCATGGCTGGGGCTAAAATTGCGTAATTTTCACAAATGCTGAGTTCCCCTAATCGCAGTAAACACGAGCGCATCAGGAAATGTGTCTGAAGGCCTCGCCGAGGCAAGCGATGTGGCGGAATAAGCAGCGTGCTTGTGACAATAGTGGGTGTAGGTCCAATAATGAGGGTTTCTGATTGTCATTACTGACAATTCTCACACATGCTGAAACTGATTGCTGTGACTTCTACAGAGAACAAAACAGCTTTTACTACGCCTCATTCATCGCTCAGCCAAATCAGGAAGCTAATCACAGGCAGGCTCAGCACGGCACAAGATGTCCTCGCTGCGCTCGTCTTTGGCAGGCATGATGTAGACAGCATATGAAAGCCCTACCAGTGTAACCATTTATGGTCAGACTGAGCCCCATGTGATGTATATTCAGGGATCTACCAGTGTCCTGCATCGGGGGACAGAGGGAACTTAATCCCCTATGATTAACCAGGGCTGTGGAGTCGGTCCAAAAATCCACCGACTCCGACTCAGTTTAGGATTCCACCGACTCCGACTCCTCGACTCCGACTCCTCTAATTTGCATATTACAATTTTGTTGATTAAAAGTATGTAACATGAAATTCGTCTCTTAACTGCCAACGCTTAGGAATTTTACAAGACAACTGAAGTGAGGATATGTAGACTACTATATTTATTCCCTTTAGACTAAAGCTAGCCCTTGGTAAGAGTACTTGTAAAAGGTACAAACCGGAACAAAGAACATATATCAGGCCCTAGGCAATGTAAGTGTGGGTACATGTAAGAATGATGTGCAGGTACTCTGCAGGGGAATGAGGAGATTCTTCCTCTATTACACATTCTTCATGCACAATCTGAACAAGGTTTATGGGTGACAGACAACACCTCTGTTCAATGTGCACAGCATTCTCAGTGGATTCCCTGCAGCTCTGTGGAGAGTGCATATGTAGAGTATAGTACTACTGTGTAACAAAGTAAACCTGAGACAGATGAAATTAAAGTTTTATACATACCTGGGGCTTCCTCCAGCCGCCTTCAGGATAATCAGTCCCTCGTTGTCCTCCTCCACCACCTGGATCTTCTGCTATGAGTCCAGGTACTTGAGCCAGTCAGGTGTAGTGCGCAGGCACACACTCCGCCGCCAGGAGCATACTACACCTGTGCCGCACTATTGCGCAGGTGCAGAATGTTCCTGGCTGTGGGAGCGGCATGCGGCCGGACAGCGCTGACTGGCTGAATTACCAGGACTCATATCAGAAGATCCGGGTGGTGGAGGACAGCGAGGGACTGATTAGCCTGAAGGGGGCTGGAGGAAGCCTCAGGTATGTATAACACTTTACTTTTCATCCGTCTCAGGTACCCTTTAATTTGTAGTCACCAAACCTAATTTTAACAACATATCAAATTATTTGATTTTTTCAGCAAAGGGAGTGCATACATTTGCATAAATCAGCATCAATGCAGAATTATTTCCATCTCATTGACCATCTCTATTAGTGACACAGCTACACATCAGGCTTTATTCTTAAAGCATAGATGTTATTTAGTATATATAAGAGATTCCTGTGTACACATCATATATACAGTCACAATCAGATGTGTATATCTGACCTTAAAAATACGGGGACTGCTTTATTGAAGCAGCACAAGTAACTAATTTTGATTGGTTTATTTCATTTTTGTGGACTAAGCACAGCTATTACTGTATATATACACATTATTTTTAATGACTATTATCTGAGAAATAGAACATTTTATCATATTTTCTATTTTAATTACAGTTACAAATTCATTAGGAGTCGGAGCATTTTTTCCCGACTCCGACTCCAGGCACCCAAAATTGCCCGACTCCACGACTCCGACTCCACAGCCCTGTGATTAACGGCTTATTAAAATGGACCAGTGTTTATTAAAATGGACCTGAACTTTCTCTCTACTCTAAGGCTGGTTTCACAGTGGGACATTAAAGTCCCACGTTACAGCAGCCAGTAACGCAGCCTAACTCACAGCACTGTAAAATCAATTGTGCTGTTCACAGTGCCCACGTTGCGTTACATAGTAACGCAGCACGTTTAAACAAAGTCCTGCATGCTGTACGTTATACTGGGCTAAGCAGCGTTCGACTGCTTGCACGTGCTCAGTAATGTTGGAGGAGGAGGTCTCCCCTCCTCCTCTGCAGCCAGCCACGTGGCTAATTAATATTCACTGCACTGCAGAGACTCGTGGTAGGACGTGGGATTGTACGTGTTACCATCTGCGCTAATTGATGTAAACGAGGCCTTATAATGGCCAGCATGAACGGGAGGGGGCGCTAGGTCGCTTTGGCCACATCTCTGTATCAGGACATGCTAGGCAGAGTCCAGTTGAGTTTCTTAAGGGACAACTGTAGCAAGAAGTATATGGAGGCTGCCATATTTATTTATTTTTAAACAGTACCAGCTCCCTGGCAGCCCTGCTGATCTAAGTGTCTGAATCACACCAGATACAAGCTTGCAGCTAAGCTTGTCAGATCTGACAATGTCAAACACCTGACCTTCTGCATGCTTGTTCAATGGCTATGGCTAAAAGTATTAGAGAAAGGGGATCAGCAGGATATTCAGGCAACTGGTATGGTTAAGATGGAAATAAATACAGAAGCCTCCATATCCCTTTTATTACAGTTGTCCTTTATATGTGTTTTGGGAGGCTTAAGATACTGTAGCCTTGCCACTAGTTAGGTGCACAGGGATCCACTGCAGGATTGTTTTAAAGTACCCGGGAACAATAAAAAAAAAAACAAAAAAAACAAGGTGGGTAGATTACCATTTGGTGAGTGTTCCGGCACTGCTTTGTCCTCAGGGGTCCCCCTGTTCCAGACCCTCTAATTAAAGGGGCTCATCCAGTTGAATATGTGCCAAAGAAGTTCTCCCTAGCGGTGGCACACAAGTGCTCAGAAGTGCGCAGGCGCAGTGCCAAACCTTGTGTGTGCATGCAAAGCAATCGGTCGTCCGCCATTACTTCCACTGCGCAGTTCCAAAAGACTCTCTCTGCACTGCTTGGATCAACTTCCAGGAAGTCGGGGCAGAAATGAGTACTGGGGACGCGGAACCCCGAGGACAAAGAGCAACTCCAGGAGGCTCACCACGATAGTCTGGCCCACCGTGGGCTACATTCAGTAACTTTGTCCCCAGCTCAGAAGTACATTAAAGGGACACTTAAGTCAAACCAAAAAAAAAAATGAGTTTTACTCACCTGAGGCTTCCAATAGCCCGCTGCAGCTGTCCGATGCCCTCGCCGTCTCCCTCCGATCCTCCTGACCCCGCCGGCAGCCACTTCCTGTTTCGGTGACAGGAGCTGACAGGCTGGGGACGCAAGTGATTCTTCCCGTTCCTGGCCACAATAGCGCCATCTATGCTGCTATAGCATATATCATATACCATATAGCAGCATAGAGGGTGCTAATGTGTCTGGGAACGCGAAGAATCACTCACGTCCCCAGCCTGTCAGCTCCTGTCACCGAAACAGGAAGTGGCTGCTGGCGAGGCCAGGAGGATCGGAGGGAGACGGCGAGGGCACCAGACAGCTGCAGGGGGCTATTGGAAGCCCTAGGTGAGTAAAACTCATTTTTTTGTTTGACTTAAGTGTCCCTTTAAAGAGGAGCTGAAGTGACAGCCATATGGAGGGAAAAATTTAGAATAACTCATCTGCCTCACTTCTATACTTTCCCTCAACCTTCATTTTGTGGACCCCCAAACAAAAAGTGTGAAGGTCAGTTGCTCGGACAATGCTGGATGCTTCTTCAAGGTGAGACAATTGCTGTAGCTGGACAGCCTGAACTGGGAAACTGGGGTTTGTTAAACATTTTCATAGGAAGTTGGCAGTATCCCTATTCCGCTCCCATTCCCTTCAAAGACACATAAAAGCCTTGACTGAAACAAGGACAGTGGCCACCTTCCCCAGACTCCAATGAAGGATTACATCTCTTACTAAGTGACAGGTGCAGCTTAATTTGCAGGCAGGAGTCACATTGCGAATGTGACCTTGCTGGGCGCCTCTGCACCAGGAAAGCAAAACAAAGTCGCCATTCAGAAACAAAATAAAAACCATGGCATCATTCCACAGGAAGAAAAACAGCAGCTTACCTTTTGCAGGCTAGTTGGATTTAACTGTGTTTTATCAATGATTTTTATTGCCACCTGCAGAGATAAAGAACACAAGTTGAACATTTCTCAGACTAACACAGGAATTCACATTAGTGATAAAGTGGACCTGAACTCTTGCACAGGACTGAAGTAAAACAGGGAAATTCACCTTGTATGTATTTAGAGAGTTTAGCCTGTCTAGCGCCGCCCTCCACCCCCATCTGTGACTAATCACAAGTGTAATTTGACCTCTCAACTGTGACAGCTGGCTGCCAAGGCAGAGCAGCCAATTATAAACACAGGATGTTAACAATATGTCTTCTGTAAAAGCAGGAAGCAGACACTATGCAGATTTATTGCAGGATTTGTATCAGCTGTAACAAAAAATGTTTTTCTTTAAAGGTCATTATGCTGTTGCTTATCTTTTAGAGCAGAGAGGACGTTCTGAGTTCAGGTACACTTTAAGGCAGACACCAAATCCGTAAACAAGGTGTTCCTGAAATCTGGAGCGTGTTTCCTAGGAAGGTAACTAGATACAGTCAGCAGGGCACACAATGCGACCTTCCAGGGCACAGTGTTCTTGAGAGCACTGGAGTTTAAATTACAAGCAGAAATGCCACAGCTTTGTCAGGAAATTCAAGTGATCAACAATAATTCAATCCCAAAATGCACCCTTGATAAGCAAATTATATATATTACTGCTTTTGCCAAAAGTTACAGATTGCTCAGCAAGCTCATGGTGAAACCAAACTCTTTGGAGTGTGAAAGGGACTACAAAGGACCAAAAAGCTCGCTTTCTAAAATTTCTGTGTAGGTCCTTTGCAATCACCACACTGGAGATTGTCTTTGACCTATGGAAAGGGTGAGACCAGGAGCCCGTATGGTGTAGTATCGTTAGGACAAGTGTAATAATCAATGTGGGCAGTATATACTCACAAAGGTGGGTTGCACTTCTGCAACCAACGACAATGCATGCAAAAAAAAAAAAAAAAAACCTGTTTCCGCTCGGTATCCCGGAACCTGCTGGAACTGGGTGGTCGCTCTCCTCCTTTGGTCCTATACACTGGTGGATAGTCTCACCAGTGGTAGGATAATAAGGTGATGGATACGGAAGAAAGTTGGTGGAGGCGCCCTTAAGAACTTATCAGTATGCCAATGTCGGAATCGATATGCGGCCCCGCACTGCATGGCTAGCAAGTAACGTTTTCTGTTTTATTGACCTGAGGAAGCAGGCTGCGTCCTGTGAAACAAGTTGTCTACAGTTTAACCACTTTACTTTTTAACAAAGACTCCTTTTTCCACCTATGTGAGTCTTCCAGCAAGGTAAGAGACCTCACTGTATATTTTTTTATTTTAGTTATTTTGATTCGGACATTGGCATACTGATAAGTTCTTAAGGGCGTCTCCACCAACTTGCTTCAGTCTCTTTCTAAAATGCTATGCAAAAACTCAAAATTTGCCTTCTTTAAACAGAAGGTATTTGCGATTATTCAGGTTAGAGTGAGCTCTAAGATGTCCCACAATGCATCACTGATGAACATGCAAATCACCTCTTTAAAGTCCCTTAAAGCTAACAGCAGTGTGCTGATGACAACTGGTGTCAAAGGCTCCCTCCGCTGTCTACCATTCCACTGCCACCCAGGTTGTGTATGACAGAACTAAATCTGATCTGAATCATATAATGAGGCTAAAGGGTCAGGGCTGGAGAACATTAGAAGATCTAAAGTCAACTTTGAAGGGACACTTAAGTCTCTGAAAAAAATGAGTTTTACTCACCTGGGGCTTCCAGCATCCCCCTGCAGCTGTATCGTGCACACGCAGACTCAATCAGATGCTCCTGGCCCCGCTGGCAGCCACTTCCCGTTTCAGCGACAGGAGCCGACAGGCCGGGAACGCGAGTGATTCTTCGTGTTCCCAGCCACAATAGCGCCCTCTATTCTGTTATAGCATATAGCAGCATAGAGGGCGCTATTGTGGCCGGGAACACAAAGAATCACTTGCGTTACCGGCCTGTCGGCTCCTGTCGCCGAAGTGGCTGCCAGCGGGGCCAGGAGCATCTGATTGAGTCTGCGTGTGCACGATACAGCTGTAGGGGGCTGCTGGAAGCCCCAGGTGAGTAAAACTCTTTTTCAGAGACTTTTTTTGGGTTATTCATATTTTATGAAAAACTTAAAGGACCACTATTGCGAAAATATTCAAATTTTAAATACAGTATATTCTGCCATATAAGACTACTTTTTAACCCAGGAAAATCTTCTCAAAAGTCGGGGGTCATCTTATACGCCAGGTGTCGTCTTATAGGGTGGGTAATGAAACTTCCGAGCCGGACTGGAGAATCTGCGTTTGCCACATACGTTGGGGAGTTCATTCCCCCCCCCCCCCGTATGCGGCGACTGTATGAAAGCAGCAAGGGTGGTGCTGTACAAGTATGGTAGAAGAAAATTCACTCACCAGGATTCCTGGAAAGAAGTGACTTAACGCAGTCCCGATGACGATGTGAGGAGGCACCTGACTGGGAAGGTGTAAGTGAAGGGTGGAGCAAGCAGCAGGCGTCCAGGACGCCCATGGTATGGGGAAGAAAAAAAAAAAAAAAAAAAAAAAAAAAGAGCGCAACGCTGTGCCAGAAAAACACTCCTCTTTCACCCGTCTGGCCGCCCTTGCATTACTGTACCTCCTTCTCTGCCTCTCAGATCGCACGCCTGAGGACTGCAGTGAAGGGGTGCAGGCGCGCATGTGCAAGATCTGAGAGGCAGAGAAGGAGGTCATAGTACACAAGGGTGGGCCAGATAGGTGAAAGAGGCATGTTTGTGCTACTGTTTTTTTTTTTTTTTAAATATCTTTATTTATATCATTCCATTTTTACAAAATCAATACATAAAATCCAAGACAGCGATATTCCCTTCTAGCCACATACAAAAGTTACTTTTATCAAAACAGGGATTTTCTTTCTTCTTTCCTTCCTCTCTTGCTACATATGGAGCTTCTTTACTCTAAACATCTCGCTTTACCATACTACATCTGCCAGGATCCTCCAAACCTAAGTGTCTTGTAAATTTCCCCTTGATCACCTTTATTACTCATTCATTACTATTACTCACATTTACTTTTTACTCTCATCTCCCATTTGTTCACACCCCTCCTTCATTCATTCATTCATACACTGGGTCCTCTCTTCTTTTACCCTTCTCTTTCTTCCGCCACTGAACCCCCCCCCCCCCCCCGGGGTCTTTCTGACGTTTCACATTCCCCTTGCCAATCTTTCATATTCCGCTTCCTCCTTAAACTTCTCCCATTGACGCCATCTCTTCTCATGTAGGTGCCCCTCCCCCTTAATATGACTAGTTAGTTCCTCCATTCTCTGTGTTTCTGCCACTTCTTTAATCCATTCCTGTATTGTTGGGCTTTGGGTCGATCTCCAATGTCTTGCTACTAATATTCTTGACGCATTGATCAGGGATTTCAGCAGGGAATTTTTATATTGTTTAATTGACCATCCATTACTGTGCAAGAGAAATAGTGCGGGATCCTCCCATGTCTCAATCTCTGTGATCTGCTTTATTATACCCCCAACCTCCGCCCAGTAACCCCCAATTTTCTTACATCCCCAAAAAATATGCATAATATCTCCCCTCTCCTCCCCACATCTCCAGCACAATGATGAGGCACCCGGAAACATTCTGCTCAATCTATCCGGTGTGTAATACCACCTTACAAAAATCTTATACCCTGCCTCCTGTCCTCTTGTGGGCATTGCAGATCTACTGGCCAAGTTTAATACTTTTTTCCACTGTACCTCCGTAAATGTCTTCCCCAGATCTTTTTCCCACTTCTCCCTCAACACTTTTGTAGGGTCCTCATTCTCATTAAGAATCTTATATACCTTTGACAACATCCCCTTATTTTGCCCTCTGCCTCTACACATTTCCTCAAATGGAGTCAAGGCTCTGCTTAGGGCCTCCCTGGATCCCTGGCTCTTCACAAAAGATTTTATCTGGGCATATCTCCACTCGTCCATATACTCCCCCTCCCTTGAGTCCATCAATTCTTGGATCGGGGTCCATTCTGCATCAACTAATATATCTTTAACTTTCTGCCCCTGTCCCCACTTCCAATGTGGATAATTAAGGGGCTCCATTCCCATAGGGAACCTTATGTTCCCGAAAATGGGGATCATGGGGGTGGGCCACGGCGATAATCCCCCAGTCCTCCTCCATTTACCATGTTTGTGCTACTGTTCTGATAGTCTTGGAGACAGGGAGAGCTGACCAATCCAAGCAGGCTTTGTATACAACAACCAGCCAATCGCCGGTAAGGTACACCGTTTGGCGTGATTGGTTGGTTGTATACTGGGTACCAACATACAGTACAGCACCAGTATCTGTACTTGTTTATAAAGTATAGCACCAGTGCATGCAATACAGTATACAAATGTCCAAGAGGGGTAGTCTTATATGGAGAGTATATCCCAAAATGTATATTTTAACTGGAAAAGTTGGGAGTAGTCTTATACGCTGGAATATATGGTACATGTAAACACACAGATACGAAGTACATGTCTTCCAGAGTAAAATGAGACAAATTACTTTTCTACTATCTTGCTGTTACTCACAGTAGGCAATTGAAATCTGACAGAAGCGACAGGTTTTGAACTAGCCCATCTCCTCAATGGGGTGTTCTCAGGGTTCTGGTTATTTTCAAAAGCACTTAGTGAATGGCAGTTGCTCAGTCCAACTGCCAAAAAAAAAAAAAAAAAAAGTGTGCAGAGAGCAGGGATGCTGACCAGCATCTTTTCATCTTTTTAAAAATCCTTTTCAGGAAGTGTCTTTATAAAGAATAAAGACTATGCTGGGAATACCCCATGAAGAGATTGACTAGCCCAAAACCTGTCGGTTCTGTGAGATTTCTACTACCTACTGTAGGTAACAGTAACATAGGAGAAAATAAATTTATAGCTCATTTTACTCAGGGCGAAATGTACTTATTTGTATGGGTTTGCATGCCTTTTACATTTTTCACGATAGTGGTCCTTTAAGAAATCAAATTCTGCCAGGGTACATACATTTATGAGCACAACTGCAAATGTCTGGAACTTGGGCACAAAGAACTGAAATGTCATTTTAAGTGGGATCATATTACCAAAACCACAATTTTATTAACTACTCTTGGGAATGCTTTCAAATGTTTTTATGTACCTAAGTATTCACTCTGTGTAAAAACAATTTTCACTGCAGTAAGCAGTAGAAGCTTGCTCTGGCTAATCAGCAAATGTAATTATTGTAGACAAGATTTATATTTAGTATTTGTATAGTGCCGACATCCTATGCAGCGTTGTACAGAGTATAAGAATCTCTCTGCTGTGGGGAGTATGAACCCACTTTTACCAATTGCATACCAGAGACCGCTGGCACCAAAAAAATGGGCCTACCAACATCTCGCCACACAGATCCGCCGCTCATCTGTAGCCGCAGGCCCCCCTGCTCTGCCGTTTCTATGACGACAGAGCTCTATGAGCCGGGCAGGAGCAGATTTCATTGGCTCCTGACCATGTGAGCCAATGATATTGATGCACGGTAATCGGGTCCTGACCAGCTCACAGAGCTTTGCCATTATCGCAACAGCAGCGGGATGGGCGGTAGCAATGCGGTAATTGAATTCTATGCCCTGGCAAGAACAAACAGCCATAAAAAGGGCATAGATTTCAAATTCCGCAGCGTGAAAAACACACGTGGTCACGTTGTGGCACCAGCATGTCACCCATGTATTTAGCTTAATAACCTAATTAGCAGAGCTTCCATCAAGGAAGCCGTAGCCTAGGATCATGTGCCCCCAAAGAGGTGGCATTTCCCCTTTTGAAGCATAAAGCTTTGTTAGTGGGGTTGACAGGGCCCCTTCAAGGCAAAATACAGAAACTTCTATTATGCAGTAAATTTCCATCTGCCCTATTTACACAATATAAGAAGGACCTGCATAATGTGCTGCAGTGAGCTTGCTTTTATTCTACTAAAAACAACCTGATCTGATAGCAACAAAGCAGAGCTTGTATGCCATTCACATCATGCTCGAGAAACAAGTCAAAAAAAAAAAAATCAAGGCCCCAGCAGATTGTAGCCCGTCTAGCCTGACCTTTTACTGCATACAAGTTCATTGTGTGATGGAGCAAGCACAATGCAGCGATCTCCGATGGACTGCCGTAGTGAATGCACAATGAGGTCTTCAAACGATACGCATTCTTTAGTAACATTCCAGTGCACAGCGACATTGAAAAATGCATGTACTCTACTCCTGCTTACATAACACCCTGTACTGTGGAGGGTACTGAATGAAATGACTGCACAGAGCTCTGCCAGAGCAGACACCACACATCGGCCTCACCTCTCTGCCAGTCAGGATGTGGCGGGCCAGTTTCACTTTAGCAAAGTTGCCTTTCCCAATGGTTTTAAGGAGTCTGTAGTTCCCAATATGAGGCTGCTCGTCAGCGCAGGAGGCGATGGAATTCCTGTTTCGGGCTCCTGAACGGCCAGAACGAGCAGGAACCTCTTGTCGCCCCTCTCCATGGGAAGTATGCTGCAAGAGATACAAGAGAGGACCGTTTACCATTCAA
Source organism: Hyperolius riggenbachi (assembly GCF_040937935.1). Taxonomy (NCBI): domain Eukaryota; kingdom Metazoa; phylum Chordata; class Amphibia; order Anura; family Hyperoliidae; genus Hyperolius; species Hyperolius riggenbachi. Next base: position 241,378,309 of record NC_090654.1, read on the forward strand.
TCCAGAACATGACACTCAAATTTTTTCTTAATACGGTTAATGAAGAAATGTACTGTTTGAGAAAAGCTATTCCATTTGTTAGGTTTAGCTGCCGTTCCCGTGTAAATATATTCTTAAAGCGGGATTGTCACAATACAAATCAAAATTTCAACAGCAACTGACCTGAGCGTATTAAGTGATTAAGCTAATCCTGCATTCAAAACTTTTTCTGCCGTTATGGTTTGGAGTTATTTATTTATAAAGCGCCAACATATTCCATGGCGCTGTACAATGTAGTTATAATGAGTTATCACATACCCTAGGAGCACTAACTCTTTAATTGCCAAACAGTCGCATGCTGGGGGTCTTTTATCTATAATATAGTCCTCATCTTTATTTCCCCCTCATTCTAATGACATAAGACAGTGCACTTCCCAGTATAGACCTTAGTGGGAGTGTGCGAACACGCTGGGAGGAGAGTGGGTAACGAATACACAATTAGCAAGGGGAGGGGGGGAATTAGGAAGGAAATGTCGTCAGGAGTTCAAAGGTAACCAATATGGAAACTGTCTAGGATAGATTCTCTGCTTTTCCTTTATAGAATTCACAGGAATCATAGCGTGGACAGTGCAATACATATGTTATGCAAGTAGAGCAAGTATTTATCTACTTATATATGCGTTTTTTATTTCTAGGTTCGCATGGGTGTCACTTCGTTAAAGGGAGCGTGAAATGAGGGGAATATGGAGGCTGGCACTCCGCATGTTTGAGGAAGTGGAACAAAGCAAATGCAGAAAATGTTATGGGGGGGGGGGGGGGGGGGACTACAAGGGCATCGCATAATGTTATGAAAGTGAAGGGAGGCAGCGACAATACCGCTATATGGGGGGTGGAGGGAACAAAGGGAACAAAGGCTACCCCCCCCCCCCCCCCCCCCCCCGTGTTCTCCCCAGGCTCTTTAAGCCGGGTGCTTCACCCAGCTAATTTTAGTGTGCACCCGGCTGTCATTGGCCCACCTCCTCATCCTCCTCCTTTGCTGTAAGCAGAGTTGCACTGACTCTGCATTCCCCCCTCACACCCCACCCAGCTACTTTTTCATGCCACACAGCTGGGAAAAATGTCTGGGAAGAACTACTATCCCAATACTGCCCCATGAGGTGTCAGGGGGACAGCTGCTAATACTGCTATGTGGGGATGTGGTGAGGAGGCGGGGACCGGTGGGGAGGGGGCACTTTAAAAACATACTGTACATCGCTTTAAAAAGGACCCTGAAGTGGGATGAATATGAAGGCTGTCATCTTCTTGTAACAAACAAAAGCCAGGTTTCTGCCTGAATCAAGCCTAAGTGACAAACGCATGGAAAACTTCAGGGGGGGGGGGGGGGGAACTACAATTTTTGCAGTGAGATGTATTAGTCTGCTGCAGCTGATCCGATACCCAACTCCTCACTTCTGACAACCTGTTGCCACCCCTCACCCTGCCTCCCCCCTAAAGCTAACCTCTAGCCCAATGATAGGCAAACGTGGCTCTTCAGCTGTTGAGGAACTACAAGTCCCACGCACCAGTGAATTGTCTTAATACTCCAAGTTTAAGTTTACCCAAGAATATTTGCTGAAAGCCCTTTTGTATAAACTTGCCCTTTAAGGATAAAGCACACAGCCCCAAAAAAACCATCAGGACTTCGCTGCTTCTAAGATTGTGGTAAATTATGCATAAACATGTACATGAATGCCTTTCATTAGGCTTGTACTGAAGGAGGATGCACACCGATGCGGAGTCACCGAGCTGACAAACACGAGAGCTACAAGAGCATCAAAGGAATAAAAACACATGAAAATACACAGGAAAAAAGGCTTGCCATTATAGCCTAACGCTAGACAAAAATAGAAGCGTAAAAAGCAATGTACTCCAGTTAGGCATATATTAAAGAAAAAAAAAATACTACTAAAGTAAAAACTTAGGTTCTCAACAGACAGGACACGCACTCCTGCAGGTACTTGGGTTGGTTTTAGGGGGTACTTGAACTTGTCTATCAATCTAGAACAGTTGTGGATTTTAACCCTTTCAGGACTAGGCAGCTCTGGCCCATTAAGGACCAGAGTCGTCCCTTCCCCATTTGAGCCCTGTGATTGGCTCAAAGTAATCACAGGGTCAGGAGCCTCATTGTCCTACCAGTAATCCAGTCCTGTAAGCCTGAATGCATGCCAGTTCAAACTGCTACATAGCCTGAGTGGGGGTGGAGGCGTGGATTACTGTAGCTCAGGGGTCTCAAACTCGCGGCCCGCGGGCCATTTGCGGCCCTCGATACAATATTTTGTGGCCCTCGCCGGCAAAAGCTTCCTTATAGTTCGCTTCAGTGCTCCCAAGTAATCCGCCGCATCCCCGCCGCTAAACGAGGGCTGCAGAGCCCCCAAATCGCCCGGGGGGCAATCCGCCGGCATTTCCTGGAAGGGGCAGAGCTTTCAGCTTCAGTTCTGCCCCTCCTGAAGTCAATCGCCGCCTCTCCCCGCCCCTCTCTGTGAAGGAAGAGTGAGATGGGCAGGCAGAGGCGGCCATACGCCACGATTGTGAAATCCCTTATGCGGCCCAGCCTCATCCTGACTTTGCCTCCTGCGGCCCCCAGGTAAATTGAGTTTGAGACCCCTGCATTAGCTGGAAGAAGCTCCACAAGACGCCCCTGCAACATGAATGCACCAGGTTTAGTATATTTTTCCTGTTTTTTGTCTTCTAAATCTAGGTGCGTCTTACGGTCCAGAGCAACTTAAGGTCCAAAAGATACGGTAGTTATTTGTATGCCTGGCACTGTACATACACACACACCTATCTCATGTCACATTGGGTACACGTTAATGCTGGCAACACATGATGCAACTTCCCATCCGGTCAACTGATAATCTGACGGAAAGTTGCATCATGTGTACATGTCCAAATTGCTCCCAATCGATACAGTGATCGCCCTCTCACACAGCAACAGAACTCGTCAGCTACACAGCTTACACTCTGTACAGGCCAAAGTGGATGCTGCCGAAGTGGATCAGTTCCTGAGCCCCCGACGGGCAACAGTTTACACACTAGAGAGTCCCCTGAAAAACATACACCTCTTGCTACTCTTCACAAGTTAGTTGGGTAAACAAGCTCCTAGTTTTCTCTGCTCTTGTGCCAGGGAGAACAGTTCAGACTAGAAAACACCCAAGAGGTGAATCGCTCTCACTTGCTCCCTTGTGAGGTTAGACAAGCCAAAGTCAAGGATGGGCAGGGGAAGAGGAAACCTACAGCCATTTGAGAACAAAAAAAAAATTCAGGATAATGTGAAAAGAACATTTCATAACTGATGGATTTTCGCCTGGCTAGTCTGAACAAGATGACTGAACCCAAGCACCTACAGAAACCACACCTACAAAGCCTGACTCTCACACTGCTTCTGGTTAGATTTCTATTTCCCAGAAGAGAGGCAAGTAGGTAGTCAGCAGGGTGACATGTGCTGCAGACAAGCCTGAGAGCTGCCAGACTACGTCTCACATGTACATGGAAGACTGGTTTTCTGAGCTTTTACCTCTATAGCACATTTATGTCCCATGCATCATCAATCATCACCACCCACAAGGATAACTGCAATGGAAATCCCCTTATTTTCCACCCTTTTGATCAGAAACCTACACTCCCATATTTTATATTTTACGGCTGAATTCATTTGGCATTTTGTGCTGCATTTATGCCGCAAAGTTGAAATCGGTAAATATCCTCTTTACCTCAAGCAAGCCCATTTTCTTTACTAAGAAAAGAGCTGCAACATATGGAGTACACATTCTACATGGCATACATGTGTATTTCAAATAGCCATGAATTGCAGTTAACTGTTCTATTGCATCAGCCTCGGGTGGCAGAGGGTCATCCCAGCACTAACGACTGACAGGAGCTGAAGCAGCTTGGTGATCCATTGGCTCCAGTGACTGTAGAGCCAGATCATGTGACCAATTAGATAAAAACTTTTAGGGCTCATTCACACAAGGCGTTTTTGGCTTTAAGAGCTGGCAATTTTTCAAAATTGCCCTGAAAGCGCTTACACCATTATTCTCTGAGACAGTTTACATCTGAGTTAGTTTCCAATCCACTCAGAGAAGCGCTGCATGGGCTATTTTTTAAGGCGATTTAGCCTCAATGAATGGTATAGGGAAAAACGCAAACACTCACAAAATTACTTTGTGCAGCTATTGCGTTCGCGATTTTAAGAATACATGGCATTTATTATTTTCCGGATCAAAAAGTTCACTTCCTGACTGCTGTCAGGAAGTGTAAAAACGCTATCGCTCTGCAAAACCGCTTAGAAAAGCGGTTCACAAGAAAAACAAAACAAAACAAAAAAAAAAAACAAAAAAAAACACCAGTGCACAGGTAATCGCCGGGAATCAGAAATAAAAATCGCCTCAAGAAACGCCAAACGCGGAAGGACACGCGAACGGAACGCAATGTGAACAAGGCCTTGAACTCTTGCACAGGACATGAGGAAAACATAACAGAAATGCACCCTGTATGTATTTAGAGAGTTTAGCCTGTGTAATTCCCCCTCATTTGTGTCTAATCACTAGTTGTAATTTGATCTCCCCCTGTGTCACATGACTGCCTATAGCAGATAAGCCCATTTGAAAGCACAGGCTGTAAACAATATGTCTGCTTCCATGAATCAGGAAGTAGAAACTGTGCAGATTTATTTTAGGATTTGCAACAGCTGTAACAAAGAAATGTTTTTTGTTTAAATGTTATGCTGTTGTGTATCTTTTGAAGCAGAGAGGAGTTCGGAGTTCAGGTCCACTTTAAAGTGGACCTTATATGCACCTTCTATGTATTGAGAGTTTAGCCTGTCTAATTCCCCCTCATCTGTGACTAAACACAACTGTAATTGTATTGTTCAGCTGTGTCAGCTGGCTGCCTCAGCAGAGCAGCTAATTTGTAAACAGGATGATAACCCTATGTCTGCTTCCAGGAAAGACATACTGCACATTTATTGCAAGATTTGTTTCAATTGTAACAAAAACGTTTCTTTATAGGGCCTATTTCCACTACACAAGGATTCCGGATGCAAATTTCCGCATCCAAAACGTTAACAAATGGAGTCATTTCCATTCAATGTGAATTTTTGGACACGATGCAATGCATAAAGAAATCTTGCTGTTATGCTGCATTACTAATTGAGGCTGATGCAAGTCTATGGGGCTGCAGAGTACCCGAGATGTGCAGTGAAAAAAAAACAAACCTACATACCTGGGTCTTCCTCCAGCCCTCTGCAGAATAAATTGCTTGTTCGCCGTCCTCCTGCGCTGTCTGGATCTTCAGCAATTTTGCCCCAGTAAGTCCTCCGGGTCTAATGCGTACTGCGCATGTGCAGTTCAGCCACGCCCCCAGACGGGGGAGTGTGCACAGCCAGACTGTGCCTGCACCGACTGTTCCTCTACTACTAGAAAACACTCCGCCAGTCTCCCTCTATAACAGATGGCTAACCTTGGCACTCCAGCTGTGGTGGAACTATAAGTCTCATGAGGCATTGCAATACTCTGACAGCTCAAAGCACAACTCGGGGAGGCAGAGGCATGATGGGATTTGTAGTTTTGTCACAGCTGGAGTGCCAAGGTTAGCCATCACTGCTCTATAGCAACAGCACATGTTAGGAGGCTGTAGCCTTGAAACACGTCTGTACAGTAGTGTCTCGCAAGGGATGTAGTCTTTATCCCTGCGGGTGACAATACTTTGTGCGTACACATTTTTAGCCACCCATTCATGGCCATTTCCCCAGATTTATAGTAATAGTGCTGCTCAGTGCTAAGGAATAATAAAGCTTCTGATAGTTAATCTGGATTGTGCAGCTGACAAAGCGAGAGATCATCATCTAATCAGTGCCCACAGCAGCTTGTGGGATGCATAACTGACATCGTCATCTGCAGGGCTCTCCCCACAAAGTCCTGACGCATTTCCTGACAGTGCACTCAGTGGAAAGGCTCTGTAACCAGAGACCTTACAACAAAACCCTGCACCAGGAACTGGCACTGCCAGCTCCTCATTCATCACTGGAGGAAATCACACAGTGAATACAGAAGGCCAATGATGACATGCTTTGCAAATTCCAAAGGAGTCTGACAGATTTAATATGCAGAGATAATTAAATTGTTGCAGTACTCTTTACACCAGTAATCAACAGCAGAGTGCATGGATAATTAGCATAAATCCTTCACAACCCTCCTTTATACAGTTTTGGCTAAAACCAGGATTTTCAGAAATTTGTAAGGGGGAGGAGGAAGTTATGTTATAAATATGAATGATCCATCTAATCAAAGAATAAAGCAGGCCAGACCAAACAAAAGTAAGTGGTAGAACTACTGGCAGCTGAAAACCTTACCTACAACATCCTCCTGTCATTAACAAATCTATAGGACATGGCGCATATATAAGCCTACTTTCACACTGACCTATTACAATGGACAGCATTGCTAATGCTATGTAATGGAACATCAGAGGCACGTGCAACGGGACCATTTTAATGCGATACATGCAGTACTGCATAAGATCCGCATAGATTGTTGTGAAGCATGTTTTGTATGTACTGAATCGCTCCACATGCATAACAGGTCATACGACTTTTCCACCCATTGCGATCCTGATTTTACAAGGAATGCGACGCTGCAGTGTAAAAACGGGCCAAATTAATTTTGGAACTACGGTAAATAATATATATCTTTCCACTATACCCATTACCCTGTAAGGGCCAGTTCAGTCTTGTTTAAAAAAAGAAAAGTATCCATTAGGTACCTCCGCTCATTGCAGAAGCAAATCCTAATGGTAAACAGGGCTGTGGAGTCGGAGTAATTTGGGGACCCGGAGACGGGGAAAAAAACCAGGGCTGTGGAGTCGGAGTAGTGGAGTCGGAGTCGTGGAGTCGGGCAATTTTGGGTGCCTGGAGTCGGAGTCGGAAAAAAATGCACCGACTCCTAATGAATTTGTAACTGTAATTAAAATAGAAAATTTGATAAAATGTTCTATTTCTCAGATAATAGTCATTAAAAATAATGTATATATACACAGTAATAGCTGTGCTTAGTTCACAAAAATGAAATAAACCAATCAAAATTATTTTACTTGTGCTGATTCAATAAAGCAGTCCCCGTATTTTTAAGATCAGATATACATATCTGATTGTGACTGTATATATGATGTGTACACAGGAATCTCATATATACTAAACAACATCTATGCTGTAAGAATAAAGCCTGATGTGTAGCTGTGTCACTAATAGAGATGGTCAATGAGATGGAAATAATTCTGCATTGATGCTGATTTATTCAAATGTATGCACTCTTTTTGCTGATGAAATCAAATAATTTGATATGTTAAAATTTGGTTTGGTGACAACAAATTAAAGGGTAACTGAGACGGATGAAAAAGTAAAGTTTTATACATACTTGGGGCTTATTCCAGCCCCCTTCAGGCTAATCAGTCCCTCGCTGTCCTTCACCACCCGGATCTTCTGCTACGAGTCCTGGTAATTCAGCCAGTCAGTGCTGTCCGGCCGCATGCCGCTCCCACAGCCAGGAACATTCTGCACCTGCGCAATAGTGCTGCGCAGGTGTAGTACGCTCCTGGCGGCGGAGTGTGTGCATGCGCACTACGCCCGACTGGCTCAAGTACCTGGACTCATAGCAGAAGATCCAGGTGGTGGAGGAGGACAACGAGGGACTGATTATCCTGAAGGCGGCTGGAGGAAGCCCCAGGTATGTATAAAACTTTAATTTCATCTGTCTCAGGTTTACTTTGTTACACAGTAGTACTATACTCTACATATGCTCTCCCCACAGAGCTGCAGGGAATCCACTGAGTATGCTGTGCACATTGAATACAGAGGTGTTGTCTGTTTACAATCTCCTCATTCCCCTGCAGAGTACCTGCACATCATTCTTACATGTACCCACACTTACATTGCCTAGGGCCTGATAGATGTTCTTTGTTCCGGTTTGTACCTTTTACAAGTACTCTTACCAAGGACTAGTTTTAGTCTAAAGGGAATAAATATAGTAGTCTAGATATCCTTCTCACTTCAGTTGTCTTGTAAAATCCTAAGCGTTGGCAGTTAAGAGACGAATTTCATGTTACATACTTTCAATCAACAAAATTGTAATATGCAAATTAGAGGAGTCGGAGTCGGTGGAATCCTAAACTGAGGAGTCGGAGTCGGTGGATTTTTGGACCGACTCCACAGCCCTGGAAAAAACGGACTCCTAATGAATTTAAACTGTAATTAAAATAGAAAATATGATAAAATGTTCTATTTCTCAGATAATAGTCATCATAAATAATTTATACATACAGTAATAGCTCTGCTCAGTCCACAAAAATGAAATAAACCAATCAAAATTAGTTACTTGTGCTGCTTCAATAAAACCGTCCCTGTATTTCAAATATTTCAGTCAGATACACATATCAGATTGTGACTTACAGTATATATGAGGTGTACACAGGAATCTCATATATACTAAACAACATCTATGCTGTAAGAATAAAGCCTGATATTGTCAATGAGATGGAAAGAATTCTGCGCTGATGCTGATTTATGCAAATGTATGCACTATGCTTATGAAATCAAATGATTTGATATGTTAAAATGTGGTTTGGTGACTACGAGTTAAAAGGTACTTGAGATGGATGAAAAGAAAAAAAAGTTTTATACATACCTGGGGCTTCCTCCAGCCCCCTTTAGGCCAATCAGTCCCTCGCTGTCCTCCTCCGCCACCTGGATCTTCTGCAATGGGACCCAGTAATTGAGCCAGTCAGCGCAGTCCGGACACGTGCCGCACCTACAGCCAGGAGCATTCTGTAATAGTGCTGCGCAGGTGTGGTACGCTCCCAGCGGCAGTGTGTGTGCATGCACACTACCCCCAACTGGCTCAAGTGCCTGGACCCATTGCAGAAGATCCAGGTGGTGGAGGACAGCGAGGGACTGATTAGCCTGAAAGGGGCTGGAGGAAGCCCCAGGTATGTGTAAAACTCATTTCATCTGTCTCAGGTTTACTTTGTTACACAGAAGTACTATACTCTACATATGCACTCCCCACAGAGATGCAGGGAATCCACTGAGAATGTTGTGCACATTGAACACAGAGGTGTTGTCTATCACCCACAAACCTGGTTCAGATTGTGCATGAAGAATGTGTAATAGAGGAAGAATCACCTCATTCTCCAGCAGAGTACCTGCACATCATTCTTACATGTACCCACACTTACATTGCCTAGGGCCTGATAGATGTTCTTTGTTCTGGTCTGTACCTTTTACAAGTACTCTTACCAAGGACTAGTTTTAGTCTATAACTAAAGGAAATAAATATGGCAGTCTACATATCCTCACTTAAGTTGCCTTTTACAATTCCTAAGCATTGGCTGGTAAGAGATGAATTTCTTGTTACATACTTTCAATCAACAAGATTGTAATATGCAAATTAGAGGAGTCGGAGTCAATGAGTTGGAGTAATCCTAAACTGAGGAGTCGGAGGATTTGTGTACCGACTCCACAGCCCTGCTAAAAACAGGATCAGCTTCCACTTGTTGAAAAAAAACAAAAACACAGAGCCACTTGCTGCATTGCAGCAAACAGTACGTGGAGTCCCAACTTAGTACATTTTACTGGACTGGCCGGAAAAATGTATGCAATGAAAGCCTATGAGAATGTCCATTCTCACTACGCTAGTCGGCGCGTTGATCACCGCAATGCAATACTCACGTGTCCCGCTGCCAGTCGCCACTGCTTGCTCCCACTAACACAGCCCGGTGGCCAGCAGAAGCATGGGGATCGCTACTGGGCTGCAAAAGACCAATGGGTATCAGCAGCAGGGAGAATTCGCATTGGTTCATGGTGGACCAATGAAAATTTCCGTTGCTAGGGAGAATTGATCTACAGCATCCTATGGGCATACAAGAAAATCGCCGCCGGGAGACTTGGGCACAGGATACAGCCGATATATGGCTTATCCTGCTGCTGCACAAGTTCTGGCAGCGTTAATTACTATTCCCCTTCCAGGTCCACGTGGATGGTGGGGAATGATTTAATTTGGCTTCCAGCTGTTGCTGGCGGCTGAATTAGTGTTTTAAAAGTAACTTCAGTACCGTCTCGACAGCGCGAAGTTACTCACTGAGCACCGCCATAATTTCTCTTACGGTCTATGGTGGCACCGGCTGCACTCAAATCTCCTGCACTGGATTCGCTGTGTTTGTCCTATGGAGAGCCCCATGCTCCAGCCAGCCTTCGGGCTAAATAAAGAGGAACTGAGCGGTTGGTGGCTGGGACACCTGAGCGTATGGCGCAAAAACTACTGTGTAATCCAATCTCAACAGCCTGTACTATGTATTCTCTATTGCAATTGCCAAGCAAGTCCCTGTGTGTCTATGTCCTGCCGCTCCGCACACCCCCTTCTGCCACATTCAGATTGGCTGCAGCACTGACTAGCAGTGAGATGGTGAGCACAACGCCTTGAGGTGGAGTGCAACGCCTGCCCCACACAGCGTACTGCACACCACCAGCTAATAATAGTGCCATCACTGATCTTGAGCAACCGCCAATGCGCAGAATTTTAGTCAGTCCCTTTGTTGTGAAGTACCTCATTTTCAAGCAACTATACCATAATTGAAAACGCTAGATCACAACTATGCTTCATAAAACAGGAAGGGAAACCAACTGACTAAGCCACGACGTTCTGTAAACACATGATTATCCACAGTGCTGAAAAGAATAAGTTCTAAAATAAATAATGCTACAAAACTTTTTGTGCTGTTTCACAATGAAATTCGCTAAATGCAAATTGCATTTTTTTTTTAAGCAAGTGGTTTTACAGTCCCAGAGTTTTCACAGCATTTCCTTAGTTTTAAAGGACAACTAAAGCGAGAGGTATATGGAGTCTGTCACATGTATTTCCTTTTAAGAAATACCAGTTGCATGGCATCTTGCTAAACCTCTGTTTATACTTTAAGCCGTAGCTCCTGAACAAGCATGCAGCAGATCAGGTGTTTGACATTGTCAGATCTGACAAGATTAGCTGCATGCTTGTTTCTGTTGTAATTCCGACACTACTGCAGCCAAATGGATCAGCATGGCTGCCAGGCAACTGGTATTGTTTAAAAGTAAATTAATATGGCAGCCGACATTCTTTTCACTCCAGTTAACAGTGGGGGGGGGGGGGGGGGGGAGATTCAGATATACTTACCTGGGACTTCTTCTAGCCCCCCTCAAGTTTACCCGGTCCCTCGCTGTAGTTCCGATCCTCTGCAGGGTGTCAGTCACTGTCCGCTCTCCGAGAGATCCAGCTACTGCAGATACGTGGTCCCATCTGTGTGCCGCCTAGATCACGTTCCCGCACCCATTTTACGCTTGTAGAGTTCACAAATACATGAGCTGGGCATGCACAGAATGCTCCCACCCACAGGAGTGCAGAGAAGGGCCTGCACATGCGCAGTACCCAGATCTGAAGCAGACAGCACAGCCCTCTCCCGCCCATATGCCGATCAATGAGGCAACCAATTTTGTGCCAAAATTAGTCGTATGTATCAATCCAATATGCTGCAAATTGTAGGACATGCTCAATGGGGTGCACAGCAATAATGTAATGGCGGGTGAATGAAATCACATGCACGCCCACATGCATATGCTGACAACCACAGGGGGCATGTGTAAGTGGGGAAGAGGATAGAGATGGACACTGACAGGGAAAGTATTCATGTATAAGGCACATTTAACACTGCGGGGGGGGGGGGGGGGGGGGGGGGAACACCGAAGGTGACGTCACTAGCCCGATTCCTGAAAGATCTCAGTCGGCCTGTGGTAAACCGTGTGTCACATCTCAACAGAAGTATATGGCAGGTCCCATCTGTCTGCAATAACCTCAAACATAAAAGCCAGTTCATGTAAATCAGTCCAGTCATCAGTCCTCTCTCCCTAGACAGGCCACAGAATGACTGTTCATTAATCCCCTATTCCATACACAGCATGCCCCTGAAAAGTCTCCTGTAGCACCATCCATGCTGCACTGTATCTAAGGCTGGTTTCACACCAGGACGTTGCGTTAGAGGGGGCGTTAAGGTGGCATACCGTCCCCCTAACGCAACGCCTGGTGGTGTTGGAGCAGGACGCTACCAAGAGCCGCGTTACAAGCAGCTCTTGGTGCGCCTGCTCTTGCGGAGTCACTGCGGAGACCACGTGAGCGGAGCTCTCCGCATCACGTGGTCCCGCCGGCCAATCGCCGCACAGAGCGGCCGCTCCAGGAAGTAAACACTGCACGTCACAACGTGCAGTGAATATTAATTAGCCATGTGCCTGGCCGCTTTCCGCTCCTCCCCAACATTACTGAGCATGTGCAAGCAGTCTAACGCGGCTCAGCCGCATATAAAGTACTGCATGCAGTACGTTGGCTTGTGGCGCAACTTTACAATGTAACGCAACGTGGGCACTGTGAACAGCCCATTGATTTTTCATTACTGTGCGGTGGGCTGCGTTACAGGCTGCACTAACGTGCACCTGTAACGGCCCACTGTGAAACCAGCCTAAAGGATAACTGAAGCGAGAGGGATATGAAGGCTGCCATATTTGTCATTTAAGCTTTACTAGTTGCCTGGCTATCCTGTTAATCCCCTACCTCTAACACTTTTAGCCAGTGCTGTCCCAACTTCATGGGCATGGCCAACAATAGATTTTTTGGCTGGAGGGGGCACAGCATCAATGTCCCAGCTTTGTCCAGGCAAGAGAGAGTTCAACCCGCCAGTTGGACAGCACTGCTTTTAGCCATAGACCCTGAACAAGCATGCAGCAGATCAGGTGTTTGATATTGTCAGATCTGACAAAATTAGCTGCATGCTTGTTTCTGGTGTGATTCAGACACTACTACAGCCAATTAGATAAGCAGGACTGGCAGAGGCAACTAGAATTTTTGTAACCACTTCAGGACCATAGGCTTTCTGTTGGTGGGCTCTGATCGCTGCTGCAGTGTTTGTTTTATTTATTTTTATAAATACGTGTATTTTTTTCTTTATCTTTCCTTCCTCCTCCCCCACCAGCCTATGACAGCCGATCGCTCTTGATGGAGCAGAGCTCATTCTAAGTGGAGATGTGCACGATCTCCTGAAAAACCCCGCCCCAGGACTTCACACCTTTCAGCGTTAGGCGGTCCTGGAGCTGCCACCCTCCCGACGCCGCACGGCGTTAGGCGGTCAAAAGGAAATAAATATGGCAGCCTCCATATATATCTCGCTACAGCTGTCCTTTACAATTCTAGAATGACTACATATTGCATCAAACTGCAATTAATGAACCAATATCGCAATATTAAAAAAATAAATAAAAAAAGTTTACATTTGGACACATTTTTATAAGAAGTACATTGCACAGATTAAAATGCACTATAAATTACATTATAAATATGTAGCACATTAACATTGTGGGGACAGGGGGGTCAACAAATGCCGCAACAAGGCCGATTCCCAAGATATTTCATGCTGAAATCGATCAGGAATATCTGGTGTATGGGCAGCCAAAAGAGGTTTCTCTGATTAGATACGATCAGAGAGTGATCTGTGTCTTGGTCGATTTGCCCATTCATCGCTAGATGTTTGGTCACCTTAAGTGATCCAAGTCCGGTTTGCTAAACCACTGCTTGGGACAGCTGCACTGAAAATAGACTGTTGCACAAGGCAAACGCAAAAGGATTGTCTCTAAGAAAATCTACAACCTTTACAACTGTGAAATTAAACTCTTACTGTGCAAAGGAATGCCTTAACCACTTTATACCCATCCTATTTGCATTAAAGAAAGGTGCACATATATATAAAAATCAATTCTGCCAAACTGCATATGCACCGCTCATGTGCATTTATACCTAGTATGGGCGGTGGATGTAATCATTGCCAAGGGCCCCTTTGAGTCTAGAACCAGCTCCGCAATTAGCCCACTCTACTGTATGCATTCTAGGCCCCATACACACATCAGACCATAGTCTTTGGAAAATGAAAGATCACAGACCAATCTTGCCACCCTTCATGTAGTATGAGAACCATACTCTACACAGTCTTTTCTATGGAGCTGAACTCCACATCAGAAAAATATCTTTGCAAGATGCTGCACACACAGATGCTGTACAGACACAAAAGATCAGTATCTGCAAAAGATCTGTTCCTGCCAAAAATCCATTCCTGCAAATTGCAATGATAGTCTATGAGATCTGCAGATCATCATACATACATGATTTAACTGACATTCATCTGCAGATCAGATCCACCAGGATGGATTTTCAGATCTGCAGATGATTGCTTGATCTGCAGATGAATGTCAGTTAAATCGTGTGTGTATGATGATCTGCAGATCTCATAGACTATCATTGCAATTTGCAGGAATGGATTTTTGGCAGGAACAGATCTTTTGCAGATACTGATCTTTTGTGTCTGTACAGCATCTGTGTGTGCAGCATCTTGCAAAGATTTGTGTCTGATGTGGAGTTCAGCTCCATAGAAAAGACTGTGTAGAGTATGGTTCTCATACTACATGAAGGGTGGCAAGATTGGTCTGTGATCTTTCATTTTCCAAAGACTATAGTCTGATGTGTGTATGAGCCTTTAGGTTCTGGGCGGTAATGGCCAAGAATGATCAGCACAGCTAAAGATGAAGTATTATGTGTTTGAGGCTTAATAGTTTACCCTTTGCTCTGCTTGATGTCAAACAAACAAAGCTCCTGCCTCTCCCTGTGTTACTTGTCTGAAGCACATACTATAATAGGAAACACTTACTGGCAGCAAAACTTCTATTCTTAGGAGGAAACAAAACAAAAATGTTACTTGAATTGTGATTTAAAAATCCTAACAGGTACCCAAACCATTTCTGTAAATTCTTTTCTTACATAGGGCCTGAATCAATTCACTTTTTTCCCTACATTTCTTTTCCAAGGCGATACATTTCTGCTTCTGTTTAAAATAAATGTTTCAAGATTCTGCAGTTGAAAAAGTACCAAAATTATTCTACCGTATATACTCGGCTATAAGTCGAGAAATTTAGGACTGACTCAAAGTTTAAAAGTGGGGGGGTGGACTTATACGTGAGTAGTCCTAATTTTCCCAACTTGTAGCCAATATGCCAGTGTGCCCCCTCCGTCCCACCCACCATCACCCAATGGGAGCCGTCTGCATTAATGCCCTACTTGCGCTTTGTAATCCTGTGGCAAAGTGATTACCACGGCAGAAGCAGTCACCCCTCATCAGCGTGCGCTGGTTTCTCTCTTCTCCCTTCACTCGCGCTGACCTCCGTGCTTTAGCGTAGCCCCGCCTCCTGATGTCAGAAGACGGAGCTACGCTAAAGCACGGAGGTCAGAGCGAGTGAAGGGAGAGAGAAACCAGCGCACGCTGATGAGGGGTGACTGCTTCTGCCGTGGGGATCACTTTGCCACAGGATTACAAAAGCGCAAGTTGGGCATTGATGCAGAGGCTCCCAGGATTACAAAGCGCAAGTAGGAAATGTATACAGAGGCTCCCATTGGGTGATGGTGGGTGGGAGAGGGTAATTATAAGCCTCAAATGCTTGGGTGATGGTGGGAAGGAGGGGTGCAATGGAGACAGGGTCAGGGACCTCCTATGGGTGATGGTGGGTGGGAGGGGTGATTTAGAGGTAGCAAACATGTGGGTGATGGTGGGTGGGAGGGAGGTGGTTATTAAATGCATCAAGTGTTTGGGTGATGGTGGGAGGGAGGGGGTTATTAAATGCATCAAGTGTTTGGGTGATGGTGGGAGGGAGGGATGGGGGAATTACAGGCAGCATGGGTAGGGAAAATGAAAAATTCAAGTTTATGAGGGTCAAATATTGGGGTCGACTTATAAAGGAGGTCGACTTGTATCCGAGTATATACGGTACTTGTTTGCTGGTGGATTAAAAGGAATGTTGTGGAGTCCGAGTCGAGAAGTCAGTAATTTTTGGGCACCTGAATCCTGAGTTGGAGTCAGTGGTTTCATAAACTGGAGTCAGCGTTTGAGTTAGATGATTTTTGTACCCACTCCATAGCCATGCAAGGAATGTGGCGTAGGGCCCAGAGCAGGTTTGGGTACCTGGAGTCAGTGGTTTCATAAACGGAGTTTGATGATTTTTGTACCGACTAAACAGAACTGATTTTATAAATTTATGTGAAAAGTTCACCTAGTAAAAAAACAAATTGGATCGGGTCCATATTGTGCCAAATACTGTAATCTATGGTGTAAATGAAACAAGCATAGTTGAAGTTACTATTTAAATAACTTCCCCTGAAATAGATTACTACTATGCTGGATAAAACTGGGGGCATGACAAAGATTAAACGTGAACAGGGCGGTGACTACATGGCACTTGCCTTGAGTTGGAGTCTAAGTAATTTTTGGGTACCTGGAGTCTGACTCTGGTTTCATAAACTGAGGAGTCGGATGATTTTTGTACAAAATCTACAGCCCTGGTAAGTATTCTAAGGAGTCGGAGTCGAGAAGTCAGAGCAATTTTGGGTAAATGGAGTTGGAGTCAGAGTCGGTGGTTTCATAAACAGATGATTTTTGTACCGACTCACAGCCCTGTGTAATGCCACTAAACAGAGGGTGCTTCTGACCAGGGTACTCCAGACCTTTTTTTCATTAAGGTTAATGTATTACAATACACATGAATTGAAAGGGATATGGAAGCTGCCATATTTATTTCCTTTTAATTACTGCAAAATGGACTTTTTAAAATGATCGCTGTGCAGTGAAAAGAGATTGGAATATACCCATTGGGTATGTGGTCGCTTCACACCGCCAATGGGCTTTTGTTAAAAAGAACTTTAGAGAGGAGAGGGGGAAATCAAGACATTTCAAAGAGATCAAGAGAGGATTGATATTTGCCACGTAATTTGTACATATTGTTTGATCCACATTCAGTCTGCATGCAATCATCTTTACTACTGGCAGACCAGCAAAAAACCAGACAGTGGCAACTGCCATCATTTATAATCTCACCCCCTAACAATGCGAAAGGCTAATGCTGGGTACACACTGAGATTTTCTGGTCGATTTACTGTCAGATCGATAATTTCCAAAATGTCCGATTTCCTTTCCGATCGATTTACGAGCATTTTCCGATCGATTTCCATGCACTTTAATAGGAATCGATTGGAAAATGCTCGGAAATCAATCGGAAGCAAATCAGACAAGTTGGAAATAATCGATCTTACAGAAAATCTCAGTGTGTACCCAGCATAAAAGGTTTTGTTTTTTTTATAGATACTGTATACATAAACACAGGAGGGAGATATTGGTTGCTTGGCAGTTGGAAAAAGCCATCATTTGCTTCAATGCAACAAGGCTGCCACAGTGCGATGCCAGGACCAATATCAGCCATACAGATTCCCTGAGTACAGATTTCTCCAAATCTGCAGCATGCCGTCCCGATTTGCACCGTAGTGCGATCTGGACAGCAAGTCTCTAGGGAGAAAGGCAGTGTTTGCCTGTCCCACTTGCATGCGTGAAAATACTGCAGCTCCAGGCATAGTGGAAATAGGCACTTAATATTTGGCTGGCTCGTCCATGGAAGAAGCTAGAGGAAGTGATTGTGTAGAAGTGAATCTACACTGGGTATACCAAGCAGAAAAAAAAAAAAAAAAAAAAAAAAAAAAGCACTAGCATGGAATGAAGTGGTGCACAAGTGCTTCCACTTCACTGGGCATGCACTGTTCAGGACTCTCACAAGCCCAGTGCATAATTTCCTGTTCACCATACAGTGGACTTCCCTAAAGCCGGTGTAGAAACAAAAAAGGAGAAAAAAAAAATGTGAAATGAGGATCAGGAGGGACCCGGAAGACCTCAAGCACCATGAACAAAGTCAGCAGGCTGTAATTAGCACACCATGTACTTAGGCCTAGTCCACACTAGGTCCGAAACCTATGCCTGGCTCAGTTTTTCAGTTCTGTTTTTCAGCCCTGATTAAAGGGAACCAGAGAGGAACGGGCTGAAAAAAAAAAAGAACAAGCTTTTATACATACCTGGGGCTTCTTCCAGCCCCATAAGCCTGGATCGCTCCCATGCCGCCATCCTCCGCTTCCTGGAACCGCCGTTACCGGGCCCGTCACTTCCGGCGGACGCGGACAATTGTCCGCATCACAGGGGCTCCCTCCATACATGTACGCATGCGGCTGCACAGCAGGCAGCCTCATGCGTACTTGTATAGAAGGAGCTCCGTGTGATGCGGCGAATCGCCCGCGTCCGCCGGCCGACTGGCGGCAATGACGGGACCCGGTGGCGGCGGATCCAGGCAGCAGAGGACGGCGGCGTGGGAGCGATCCGTGCGTATGGGGCTGGAGGAAGCCCCAGGTATGTATTAAAGCTTCCCCCCAACCTCTCTGGTTCCCTTTAAAAAACGGATGATAAAATTAGCAGCCATCTTCACCCAAGAAACAAAAATGGATCTGTCTGCGTTTGCAGGGACCAGTTTTCAAAACTTGAACGGAAGGTCCGGATCTTCTGCATTTTCACGCGACGGATCTGGACCCTGATACACGCAGTGGTAGTGGCAAGCAATGGGAAACCGGATTTCCCTCTACACAGGCAAAAAAAAAAAAAAATTTGGGGGGGGGGGGCCGACATGCTGCCTCACCTGAGTCCCCCGTCCCCGCTACCCCTCCAGCTAGTTTCAAATTGTTCAAAATCAAGATAATGTAGCAGGCTTCCTTCCTTGCGACCCACCATTGCCACGTCCCTTCCTGTAATGCCGTCCTCTGATGGTCATTGGACGGCATTACAGGAAGTGACGCAGCGAGCGGTGAAGCGCAAGGAATTAAGTTCCCCACTCACTGCCTGCTACATTATCTTGATTTTAAGTGATCCCACCGCTGCCCCTTTCCTGCCTGCTCTGCCCTTCAGCATGGCGGCCCCCACACACACGGCAAGGGCTGGGGATCTGGAAACATCCCTGCAAAAATAGCCATTTTCTCTCAAAACGGAGAGGAAAAAAAATGGTTTACAAAAAAGGATCCATTCTGCAGAGCACAAGTGTGGACCTAGCCTTAATCCACAGAATATTTCATCACTTAAAGGAACTCCGACCTCATGAAAATAGATAAGATTTATACATACCTGGGGCTTCCTCCAGCCCCATACGCTCCAACCGATCCCACGCCGACATCCTTGGTCTTCTGCAGCACTGGTACCAGGTCCCCGCACTTCCGTCAGTCGGCTCCAGTCTACACAGGAGAAGTGCGCTCTTTGCGTATCTCTCCAGCAGCTGCGTTTAGGGCGCACTTCTCTTACGACTGACTGGCTCCGACCAACCCACGTATGTATAAATCTATTTTCATGAGCTCTGGTACACTTTAAGGGGTACTATAATAATTCCACAACAGCTTGGCTCGGAAATTTCTTAGGCTTGGTTCACACATAAATCTGTACATTTCCACTCCAGTCCCATCAGCTTTGCATCAGTTTTCTATCCAGGGCTGTGGAGTCAGTACAACAATTATCTGACTCCAACTCCTCAGTTTATGAAACCACTTACTCCGACTCCAGGTACCCAAAATTGCTCTGACTGACTCCTGGACTCCACAGAGCTATGGAGCGGGTACAAAAATCATCCAACCTAGCCCACCTAGTTCTGATAGAATGAAAAATGAGGGACTGTTTTTTTCCAGCAAAAATGAAAGACAGATTTGCTAAAATCTAGGTCGTGTGTGCTGGATCATGTGTCTCGACGAGAATTAATGCCACTGCTGTGTCATATGTTGGCACGATATAAAATTTTTAATTACTGGACCAAGCCCAAAGTTTACCCTTAATACACATGCAAAACACATTCAGCAGTCTCACAGTCTGCAGATCTCAGCTTCTCTAGAGCCAATAAAGTGATCGATACTGGGAACCCCAGTGTTAACTCTACATAGCGCCTTCTAGTGCATACCAGTTTTAAAGCAAACCTGGTAATGTTAGACCCATTGCCAAGACCCTCTTAATTTTCATGATTGCACACTTCTGTGTACAAGCGCGGCCACACTGGGCAGATTCCAGGGGGTTAGTACATGCACAGTAGCAGAGCCGCTCGTGCATGGAGAAAAGGTGTGCACAAGCCAATCCTACTCCTACACCAGCTGTACTTTGTACCAGCACGGGGCAACCACGCTCATCCATGGAGGGGAGCATGGCCATGGACAATACTCGCCTTCAAAGTGTACCTGATATGGTACACTATGCCTTATTTATACTTACCTGCAGGGCTGTGAAGTCAGTACAAAAATCATCAAACTCAGACTAAGTTAATGAAACCACCAACTCCTGGTGCCCAAAATTGCTCCAACTCCACAGCCCTGCTCACCTGGGGGTTCCTCCAGCCCCATAGGTCCGTGGCCTCCCTCACCTTCCTCTCCGGCTCCTCTGTTTGCTATCCTTGACTAATCTGGTCAGTCGTGGGCCTCTGCGCATGCGCGACTCAGGCACATGCCCACCCCTGCCACGCTCCCGTGCCTGCAGAACGCTACAAAACCCAGGAGTGCGATGGGTGTGCATATGAGGCCCTATTACCAACTAGCATATCTAGTGAACGGAGGGGCCAGAAAGGACGGTGAGGAAGGCCACGAACCTCATGGGGATGGAGGAAGCCAGGCGTAAGTATAAATAAATGCATGGGGGCCATCACAGGTTCCCTTTAATGTTGAATATTGTTTAGACGGTCCAAAAATAGGGACAGCAGGGCTTCAGAGGATTGGGGATGCATTTGGACCATCCAGAAGCTTCCCCCAGCTGGAGTTAAAGAGACACTGAAGCGAAAAAAAAATTATGATATTATGATTTGTACGTGTAGCACAGCTAAGAAATAAAACATTAAGATCAGATACATCAGTGTAATTGTTTCCAGTACAGGAAGAGTTGAGAAACTCCAGTTGTTATCTCTATGCAAAAAAGCCATTAATCTCTACGACTTTCAAAGTTGTGGAGAGGGCTGTCTTCTGACTTTTATTATCTCAACTATAAGTGAACAGTTTTCTTTTTATCTGCTAGAGGAGAGGTCATTAGTTCACAGACTGCTCTGAAAGAATCATTTTGAATGCAGAGTGTTGTGTAATCTGCACATATTAGAGAATGATGCAATGTTAGAAAACACACTCTATACCTGAAAAAATATGAGAATATTTTCTTTGCTGCTAATCTTCTAGTAATTATTCATAGTACACAACCAATTCATTATATCATTTTTTTTTCGCTTCAGTGTCTCTTTAACTTAAAAAAAAAAAAAAAAGTTCATCAAGGCCCCTACACATTTGTAACTTAGGTCAACCAAATTATAGTTTTTTTTTTAGCCAGTTTTCAGTAAGTTTTTCCATTTATGTATGATCACCAAAAACGAATAATTCGGCATACTGAAAAAAATCAAATCCAATCACTATTGCCATTTTCCTACCATAGCCGGGAGATCACTTGTTTCTTCTCCACCTTCCCAAAGTGCCAAACAATTTATATGGCAACAGCTACAAAAAAAACTTTTCCCAAATGACCCTTTTTTTTTTTTCTTCGTGGCTTCTGTAATGCAGAATACTCCCCGGAAGACGCAAGAAAATGGATCACAGCGACGACACTCGAAGACGAGCGTTCCCCGATCCATCTTCCTGCCCCATGAAACGTGAAGGGTGCGAATGAGAATTAAAAACAATCGCAGCACTTTGCACAGGAGTCGTCGGGGATCTTAAATATCCGATACGTTGTGGAGGTCATCGCTGCAAAGCATTGTTCGGCTAATAGCGCACTCGAACACACGTCAGGAGATCGCAGAAACAATCGCTCATACCTCAAAGAAAATTGCTATGTGGGTATAAGAGTTTAGCTTAAGAACCTTTCACAAACCAAAAAAAAAAAAAATGTGACTACAGATAACACTGATAGGTGAGGCTAGCAGTGCATGTCTCTGAACCTCATTTTTTCTTAAGATGAGTACACATGAACAATTACCAACTCCCACAGAAATCGGGACTCTATACATCCAGCAGTTCCAGGGCGAGTGCTGTACAGATGCCTTGCTAGCCTGCAGACTATGATGCATTCTATTCCTATGAAGGGGGGTGCAAAGGTGAAAAAGAAATGACGCAGCACAATTGAGTGACGCAGATTGAGTGGGGCATGTTGCAGAACGATGGGCTCAGCCGAGACCATCCGGCAGTTGGGACGTGCCAGGGTGACAGTATACATGCTCAATTCTTAGAGGTGGCCTAGGCCGAGAACCAGCTAACACACGTATAAGGCTTTAAGCCTTCTACACACGCTAGATGAAAGTCTGCTGTGGCAGCAGTTTGGTGCAGTCTCACCAGAGACTCTAGCTTGTCTACAGATATCCGACAAATTTGCTGGATCTTAAAACTCTGTTCACACCATTCCACAGTGGTATCACATCTGTATCTTATGCATAAGCAGTATCGCTCCAGGGAGGGTTGAGGAGTGATCTACAATTCAAATTTCATTTTTTCCCCTTTAACATCATAGGCATTTGAGAAGGCTAAACCCAACCTTTGCACAGGGGTAAACAGAATGCAGAAGAGAACAATTAACTGTCAAACTCACTTTAACATTCATTCCCAGAATCTAATTACTCATGCGCAAAGTTCCAGTACCCTTTGCCTGGTGCCCACCATGCCATTTCCTGTCAGATTGATGGTCAAATTGATTATTTCCGGCAGGGCTGATCTAATTTTCCGATCACTTCTATACAAAATTGATCGGAACAAAAATCAGGAACCACATCGGACCCTTCAGGAAATAATGGGCTCGACCATCAGTCTGATAAGAAATTGCATGGTGTGTACCATGCATTAGACTGAAAATCTATGTAAAAACTCAAAATTCTATGCTCATGTCTAAGAAGCTTAGGAAGGCTATTTAAACATGGATATTTTTCATCAATTTGATCACTTTGAATCGGGCAAATATTTAATGCACCTCAAAAGGCCTAATCCATAAACTTTCAACCAATCTTGGACAGTGTCATAAGGGATATCCAGCACACTGAAAAATTTATCGAGCGGGAAGGCGGAGCAAGACCATACAATCAGGAGCACAAAGCACAGCGCTGCCAGTTCGATCCAATCTCAATTAGATTTCTTCGGTAGGAAGTCTCGAATCAGGATGACACCATTTATTGACTAACATTAAAAGAAAAAAAGTGATCTCTATTGTTTCCAGATTCATTTAGGACCTTAAACAATAGCTTTTTTGCATTCTTTGGATATTTAGATTTTAAAATAAACCCCAGATTATGTGATCCAGGGGCAGGTAGTGAATATGGCGATAGTAGAATCCATCACTACTACCCAATCAATTTTTAGTCAGGGAAGCATCACTTCCCGAATGCGTTAAATGTACCTGAGATGGGGGGGGGGGCACAGCATAAAAACATACATCACTCCCACACCATCCGCTTCTAGCTCCCCGTTCACTCGCAACTGGCCCCATAAATTCCACCATTCAGCGCCTGCGCAGTCTAGCCAGGCGCGCTCCCCCATCACACTGCCATCACCAAAAGCGTTTGGCGCAGAGCGTTTCCCGGTGAGGTTAACACGGCAGAAGCACGTGCACCACCTGGCCACGCATACGCAGTTGGCCCCAGACTGGAGGACTTTCCAGGGCTAACAGCAGGCAAACAAGTGTAGACAATGGCGTGGTAGCTATCAGGTCGAAGATAGCGGCAGGAAGCCCCAGGTATGCATGTTTGTATGCTGTGGCCCCATATCTTTTTCCCTTTAAGGTGCCCATACATCTTGCAATGTATGAACAGATTTGACCAAGAAACAGATCTCTCCCTGATCTAATCTGATCAAAGAGATCTGTTGGCTGCCCAGACACCACAGGCCAATTCCTGATGAATTTCAGCACGACAACACCTCACCACCCCTGTCCAACATCCCCCCGAATCTCCTGATGCAGCTCATGAAAACTTTTCCTGTCTGCTGTCCCCTAAAGGTCCACGCCAGTAGTCTAGCAGAATGCGAAAAAGCAGCAGAGACCAACTATTTACACGCACTGGTAAACAGTGGGACATCTAACATTTGGGGTGACAGTGGCCAGGTGTTCAGTCACAGATAACCCACACCATTGCCACCACGCACGCGATCAAGCACATCACCCCAAGATTTCTCAGCATGTCAGATCAATACATTAAACAAATTCCCGCACGCTTATTGCAACACCAATTTTCTCCAGATTCAATTATAACAATCAGATGGGCAATCAGTGGCAAAATTGCCAGATGTTTGGCCACTGTAAGTAAGATAACAACCCATAAGACTAGAATTAAACAGCTGTGTCAAGCAAGAGAGAGAAGCCAGAGTAATTTCGGGATTTAGAGAAAATACAGGATGATGATAATAGGCTCCTGGGTTTCAGCTTCTACATATGTACAGCAGCTCTATTCCTGAGTCTTTGATCAGAGATAAAGAACTGGTGTGTGACAAACTTACGTTTTCAGTGTCCCGCTCATTGACGGTGGGCAGAGGGGTCCTGGTGGACATGGTGGGATGTTGGAGCTGCTGGGGCTGAGCGCTGGGTGGTGATAGTGGTTACAGTGGCTGGAGGTACCGAGGCTCAGCGCTCCAGGGGGCTCATCCTCCACGCACAGCTTTGGGAGAGGGGCTCACATCCTCTTCTGCGGGACGGGGAAACAGTCACACAGGCCCCGGGCTCAGCTGGAATGTCACTGGGGCGAGGCTTCCCCCCGGGAGAGGGTGACAGGCTAGGCCGCAGTCGCTGCACACCAAGGCCCAGCTTACTCCTGGGCTTCCCTGTACATCCGGGGGCGGCGGCTGCCGGTGTTTCTTCCCCCCCCCGTTCTGCTTCTACACCATCCAAGATGGCCGCCCCGCTTCCTCCGGACGGATCCTAATAGCCTAGCCCTACAGCCGCCGGATGTGACGTCTCCGCCGTCGCTAGCGCTGATTGGGGGCGGGCGAAATATTGTTGCTAGGGGCGACTCGGAGCTCTGGTTCTCCCGCGTAACCTCTGCGCGAAAGGGGGAGGTGAGGGCGGGGCACGTAATAGCCAATCAGGCGGCGGATGGAGACGTTCCAGCAGCAGCCAGAAATAGAAGCAAGCGTCGGATTGGTTGTTATGGGCAACGCAGGCTCTCTGCGCGGACGTATAGAATAGAATGCACGGAACTGGAGCGGGAGGGGCTGATGTACAAAGACAGGTGCAATACAGAGGACTATTCGCAAGAAGTGGTTTAGGTAACCCAAATACTTTTGCTCCAGTTTTCACTGAATGGCTCTTATTGGATTCACGTTTTCGCCTAAGTTTTCTCCTTGGTGATATATTTGCACCTTCTCAATAAAATGCCTTTACACCCCCAGCAAGCAAGAAAATACTCAGAATAATAATGAAAGTACTTTTCCACCTACTTTTGGTACTTTTCCAATTACAGAGTATTGAAAAGTTATTTTAATCAGAAGATGAAAAATCATCTTCTATGAGAAAACTAAGAGGAGAAAAACAAAAAATAAATAGGAGCCATGCTGTATATGGAGCAGTGAAGTGCAGGTAGATTTGGGTGCAGCCGGCGCCACCATAGACTGTAATAGGAATTAAAGCTATAGCGCGCTCAGTGAGTAATGTTGGCGCCGTCAGAAGACGGAGCCAAAGTTGCTTTTAAAACACAATAATTCGGCCTACAGCAATAGCTGGAAGCCGAATTATATCATTCCCCACTATCCATGGCGGCCTGGAGGGGGAATAGTAATTAACACGTCCCGGACTTGTGCAGAAGCAGGATCAGCCATATACCGGATGTATCCTGCGCCCAAGTCTACCGGCGCTGATTTCAAATGTATGCTACTGTATTTGTCTCTGAACTGATAGGGAGTGGCTGCCATATTTATTTCCTTTCAGGCCTGTTTTACACTATTGCTGTACGTAAATCTTCCTCGCCACTACCACACCCCAGTGGCCATTAAAGCGAACCTTAACCGAAAGTAGAAAAATAGTTTCACTTACCTGGGGCTTCCACCACGCCACTGCAGACGTCCTGTGTCCTCACTGTCCTGTGACGATGTTCGGGGTCCCCACTGCGGCTAAGTTTAATTTTCGGCGACACTGCACCTGCACGGCTCTTGATCACGCTCCCATCTCCATGGCCAACATGTGCAGGTGTACTGCGCAGGACAGCCACAGGGACTCTCGCGCGCGCATGCAGAGTACGGAGCCATACGTCTTCGGGAGCACTTGGGCTCCCAAAGACCTCTGAAGCCTCCTGTGGCAAGAGATTTGAACAGGGGAACCAGAGCTGGAACAAGAGGAACTGGGAGACTCAATGGAACCCAGAGCCTTCCCTCTCCTAAGGTATCTGTTTTTTAGTGTTTTATTTGCCTTTAAGCTGGGCATACACGAATAAGATTATGCGCCGGATCGAGCCGGCGCATCCCCGCCGGTGCCTTGATCGATCCCCGTTCGTCCCCGCGGGCGCTCCTTATCTTCCGCTCGATTCCCCGCTATTGTCCGCCCGCGGTAATTGAGCAGGAAATCTATCCGGCGAGTCATCGGACCTGTCGGATATTATCAATCGAGTCATCAGCGGCTCGATTGATAAGGAGCAAACGCTCCGTGTATGCCCAGCAGTGATGAGCAAATCCGATCCGGATGCTACTCGGATAGTAGCTATCCGGATTTCTCCCAGTAATGCACTGCGGCCTGGGCGGGGGATTTAATCCTTACCTATCATGACGTCTTCTTCGTCCGTCCCTCGGCGCCTCCCACGATGCGCTCCACTCCGGCGTCACGTGACTAAAAAACACTTCCTCCTTCCGGGTTGAAGGAGGAAGTGTGTAGTCACGTGACGCCGGAGTGGAACGCATCGTGGGAGGCGCCGAAGGACGGACGAAGAAGACGTCATGATGGATAAGGATTAAACCCCCCGCCCAGGCCGCAATGCATTACTGGGAGAAATCCGGATAGCTACTATCCGAGTAGCATCCGGATCGGATTTGCTCATCACTGATGCCCAGCATTAGACTCCCTTTAATCTCAGTGAGATTGGCCACAGTACCCACATTGCGACAGAAGTGCTTCTGGTGATGTCGCAGCGAGTTGCCAAGCCATACCACTTGGCACACGACTGCATGGCAGTAAATGAGTGCTGTCTGGAAGTGCGCACGTGACTGAGGGAACAGACGCATGTGATGTCAGACATTGCTTGTCTACATGTTCCGGGGCACAGGGACATGCAGATTTCCCTGTCAGTGCAATCTGCCACATGGACCAATCTACATGCAGTGGTGTGATGCGCTGCATTAGGCTCTTCTGCCGCCTATAAATCACACCGCACCATGGGATTGATTTACTAAACTGTGATAATTCAAATATCACACCTCCCGCTGGGCGGACTTTAGCCGACAGTATGCACATGTGTACGCGCTGTCGGCGGACTGATAAGGCTATTTCTGAACGATCTGCTAAGCAGATCGTTCAGAAATAGCCTTATCAGTCCGCCGACAGCGCGTACACATGTGCATACTGTGGGCTAAAGTCCGCCCAGCGGGAGCCGTTTCCTTTTGTAGTGTGTGTGTACGCACCTTTAAACAATACCAGTTGCCTGGCAGTCCTGCTGATCTCTTTGGCTGTAGTCATGTCTGAGTCACACAGATACAATCTATTTTGTATTCTGACCAGGTTTCTGTATGAAAGAATAGTATCTCTGTTTCTAGCAGGATTAACAAAAAAAGGTGTTAGCTTTTGGCCTTATGCATAATTGATTTGCAACTTCTCTCTCTTCTAATCTTTTGTATTTAGCAACAACAGCTTATGCCTGGTACAAACCATGCAATTTCCTCTGCTGCCACGGGAGAATCGCACCGCACCAGTGTGAAACAAGTGATGCAACAGTAGTGTCTGAATCACACACCTGAAACATGCATTCAACAAATGCAGTCAGACTTCAGTCAGAGCACCTGATCTGCATGCTTGTTCAGGGTCTATGGCTAAAAGTATATTAACCACTGTGGCGTTCTATTGATTGCGCCAGGGTGGCGGCACAGCAGTATTTTTTGCAATTTTTTTTTAAAATCATGTAGCTAGCCTAGCGCTAGCTACCTGATTCCCGCCTCCCTGCGGCATCCCTCCCACCCCTTCGATCGCCGCCGGCAATCAAGCCCATCCGGAAATCCCATTCTGAACGGGATTCCCTTTAGGGCTTCCCCCGTCGCCATGGTGACGAACGTAATGACGTCATCGACGTAATGACGTCATCGACGTCATAGACGTCACAGGGAGTCCCGATCCACCCCTCAGCGCTGCTTGGCACTGATTGGCCAGGCTGCGCACGGGGTCTCGGGGGGGCCCTGTTACGCAGCGGGTAGTGGCGCATCGGCGGCAAGCGGTGGCGATCGTCCCAAACATGCAGCTTGCAAAGTGCTAGCTGCGTGTTTTAAAAAAACATATTTTTAAAAATCGGCCGACCAGGGCCTGAGCGGTGCCCTCCGGCGGTTATTGCCGAGCTGAGCTCGTCCATATCGCCAAGGAGGTTAAAGGCAGATGATAAGGACAGCTAGGCAATTTGAAACTTGTGACCTGAGAAATACTTACCTGGGGCCCCATGAGGTGCGTAGGCCTCCTCGCCGGCTGCTCTGTTCTTGAGCTATGCCCCCCCCCCCCCCGATATCGAGCAGCAGTGACCCCCTCAAAGCTGGCCAGCCACAGCCAGAGGCTATTGCGCATGCACAGCTCTGATCTGCACGCACCCTGATTGTGCTGCTGAGAGCGCTCTGCGCATGCGGAGACTCGGACGGACATCATGGGCACAGGATGACTCCTGGGGCTGTAAGAAGCCCCAGGTAAGTTAAACTGATTTTCTATTTTTACTTTAGATTTCCTTCTATATCGTCTTAGGTACTCTTCAATATGGCAGCTTCCATATTTCTCTTACTTCATGTGTGCTTTAATATCATAACTGGTAGATGCTGCTTAAAGGACAACTGCAGTGAGAGGTATATGGAGGCTGCCATATTTATTTACTTTTAAGCAATACCAGTTGCCTGGCAGCCCTGCTGGTTTATTTCTATGAATAAGGCTAGGTCCACACCTGTCCATATCGGATCCGTTTGAAACTGATCGTTTTTCCAATTTTTCTCCCCCGTTTTGTCAGTTTTGTCATTTTTAACAGCGTACGTTTCCACTGAAAACGTATGCCCTGGCCATGGGGGACCACTGAACTGGAGGGGGAAGCAGCCAGGATGGGCGGGGAGGGGGGTGCACCCCCCCTCACCTGGGTTCCCGTCCCCGCTCCCCTTCCAGCAATTTGCGCCAATGTAAATGTAATGTAATGTATGCAGTGAGCGGGGAAGCACCTTACTTACTTGCATTCCACCACTCGCTGCTTGACTTCCTGCAATGCCGCCCTCTATACCTCGGAGGGTGGCATTGCAGGAAGTCACGTGGCGAGCGGAGGAAGGAAGGAAGGTAAGCTTCCCCTCTTGCCGCTGCCCCCCTTCAGCCTACACACCTGAGGAGAGCGGGCAGTAGACAATCCGGATCTCCCTCCATTTCTGTGTCTGTGTAGAGGAAGATCCGTTTTTGCATTGCCTGCCACTACCCCTCCGTGTATCCGGCTCCATGTGCGGTCCGTGAAGTCCCGACAAGTCCGGACCATCCATTCAGTTTTTCAAAACGGATGCCCCGGAACGCACTCAGATCCGTCTTGAAACTGAGTGAAGACTGCTGCTATTTTTAACATTGGTATCCATGGCTCCAGTTTTGGTCCGGGCCCAAAAACGTAGCCACGGATACGTTTTAGCTACAAGTGTGAACCTACTCAAATACCAGAAACAAGCATGCAGCTATTCTTGACAGATCTGACAATAATCTTGTTCAGGGTCTATAGATACAAGTATCATAGGCAGAGCGTCAGCAGGATAGCCGGGCAACTGGTATTGTTTAAAAGGAAATAAACATGGCAGCCTCCATATCCCTCTCGCTTCAGTTGTCCTTTAATAGGTACGAAACCAAACATCCGAGGTTGCATGTGACAGTTAATACTCTGTGTTACTCTGTGTATTGTCTTGTTTTGAATGCTTCGTACACAATTATCACTTGCTGTGCTCAGCAAATATTGTTTTATAGGACTGATTTTAAAGTATGCGTTTCAGGAAGACTTCACTTTAATTAAACTAGGTGTTGTAATTAGTGATTGTTGGACTGGCATAGCGTGATTGTCACTATTGTTATAGGACTGTGAGGTGAAACCTGCCTCAGAAAAGGCAGTTTAACTGGTCTGAGGGTGAGATGTGTGATTAGCCTCCATTCTCAATGAGTTACAGCATTCGGCAAATATGACCATATTCACATTGAGGCAGGGAACACACTAGGCGGAAAACGCACATAATGCAAGTCAATAGGCCGTATGAAAAAACGAATATACTTGCGTTCTGCAATGTGCGTTTTTAAAAACGCTGGTTTTGTTTGATATTTAAAAAAAAAAAACGCATCAAAAATGCACATAATGAAAGTCAATGGTGACGCAGGTGTATAGCATTTTAGTGCGTTTTGTATGCATTTTGCATGCATTTTTACATGCAGTTTTTTTTAGTTATGTTAGATGATGTATTTCCACTTCCTGCTGACTTTCTAGTGATTTGCATAAAACGCATTAAAAAAGCATATGCATTTTGTATATACGAACTAGAACCGCATTAAAACGCAAGAAAAACGCATGTGTGGCAAAGAACACAAACCGCAAACGCACAAAAAACGCACAAACACATATGCAGTAAAACGCGACATTTTCCACACTGACAAGTGTGCACCCAGCCTCACAATGTTTTCGCCTGAAATTACCATTTGTGGAAAGTGTCAAAAAATTGTGAGGGTAAGGGTAAAGGTGATAAAGGTGTGGTAAAATGTTAGTAAAAAATCTTTATTTTAGAGGTAAATTCCTCTGTAATGAAATTTATAATGAAAAAAATTGCATTGTTTCATCACCTCTAAGTACCTGGTGCCATTTTTTATTAAAGCCTTTTGAGCTGTGTTTGCGGAACTTTGATATTTTTCCTCAGAAAACAATATTTTATGCACTCAGGCCTTGTTCACAGTGGCCTTGATTCAATAAAGGGTGCTAAGTGTTAGCACGCCAGTGAAAAGGCACTTAGGACGCGAAAACGGACGCTTCACGTGCTAATATGCGCGCCAGCGTTTGCGCGCGCAAAGGTTAGCGCTGCGTGGTGCGCGCAAAACGTAGCCTGAAAAGCTCTTTTAAACACACAATCAGTAACAGCTTTGGGCGTGCAAACTAATTAGCACCCTAGTTTGCACGTCCAAAGCTTTTAGGCAAGCTAACTATGTTAGCACCCTTTTGTGAATTAAGCCCATTGTGTTCCAATCGTGTTTGCATTCGCGTTGGCCATTGTTTTAAGCAATTTTTTTGTGCGATTCCTGGTGCTTGGGTAGTGGGTGCGTTTTTGTTAAAAGCACTTTTCTAAGCGTTTTTCCAGAGCGTTTTTTTAAATCACTCCCTGATGTAAGTCAGGAAGTGAATTTTTTGACCCGGAAAAGAATAAATACAATGTATTTATTCTTAAAAACGCGAACGCACTCTCTGCATAAAGCGATTTTGTGAGCATTTTGCATTTTCCTATACCTTCCATTGAGGCGGAATCGCCTCAAAAAAGGTGCAGGCACCACTTTGCTGAGCGGATCGGAAACAAACCGCTCAGATGTGAACTCTCTCATAGGGAATGATTGCACAAGCGCTTTCAGGGCGATTTTGAAAATTGCTTGCACTTGAAAAAAGGGGCAAAAAACACTCTTAGTGTGAACGAGCCCTTATTCCACATTTAACAAACATTTTTTTCCTCACTATTACCACCATGTTACCTCACTATTTTACCGACCTTTACTCGCACTTGGAAAAAAAATAGTGAATATGTAACTATGTAACTACAGTGGAGGAAATAATTATTTGACCCCTCACTGATTTTGTAAGTTTGTCCAATGACAAAGAAATGAAAAGTCTCAGAACAGTATCATTTCAATGGTAGGTTTATTTTAACAGTGGCAGATAGCACATCAAAAGGAAAATCGAAAAAATAACCTTAAATAAAAGATAGCAACTGATTTACATTTCATTGAGTGAAATAAGTTTTTGAACCCCTACCAACCATTAAGAGTTCTGGCTCCCACAGAGTGGTTAGACACGTCTACTCAATTAGTCACCCTCATTAAGGACACCTGTCTTAACTAGTCACCTGTATAAAAGACACCTGTCCACAGAATCAATCAATCAAGCAGACTCCAAACTCTCCAACATGGGAAAGACCAAAGAGCTGTCCAAGGATGTCAGAGACAAAATTGTAGACCTGCACAAGGCTGGAATGGGCTACAAAACCATTAGCAAGAAGCTGGGAGAGAAGGTGACAACTGTTGGTGCGATTATTCGAAAATGGAAGGAGCACAAAGTGACCATCAATCGACCTAGCTCTGGGGCTCCACGCAAGATCTCACCTCGTGGGGTGTCAATGGTTCTGAGAAAGGTGAAAAAGCATCCTAGAACTACACGGGAGGAGTTAGTGAATGACCTCAAACTAGCAGGGACCACAGTCACCAAGAAAACCATTGGAAACACATTACACTGCAATGGATTAAAATCCTGCAGGGCTCGCAAGGTCCCCCTGCTCAAGAAGGCACATGTGAAGGCCCGTCTGAAGTTTGCCAATGAACACCTGAATGATTCTGTGAGTGACTGGGAGAAGGTGCTGTGGTCTGATGAGACCAAAATAGAGCTCTTTGGCATTAACTCAACTCGCTGTGTTTGGAGGAAGAAAAATGCTGCCTATGACCCCAAAAACACCGTCCCCACCGTCAAGCATGGGGGTGGAAACATTTTGCTTTGGGGGTGTTTTTCTGCTAAGGGCACAGGGCAACTTAATCGCATTAACGGGAAAATGGACGGAGCCATGTATCGTGAAATCCTGAACGACAACCTCCTTCCCTCTGCCAGGAAACTGAAAGTGGATGGGTGTTCCAGCACGACAATGACCCAAAACATACAGCAAAGGCAACAAAGGAGTGGCTCAAGAAGAAGCACATTAAGGTCATGGAGTGGCCTAGTCAGTCTCCGGACCTTAATCCAATAGAAAACCTATGGAGGGAGCTCAAGCTCAGAGTTGCACAGAGACAGCCTCGAAACCTTAGGGATTTAGAGATGATCTGCAAAGAGGAGTGGACCAACATTCCTCCTAAAATGTGTGCAAACTTGGTCATCAATTACAAGAAACGTTTGACCTCTGTGCTTGCAAACAAGGGTTTTTCCACTAAGTATTAAGTCTTTTATTGTTAGAGGGTTCAAAAACTTATTTCACTCAATGAATTGCAAATCAGTTGCTATCTTTTATTTAAGGTTATTTTTTCGATTTTCTTTTTGATGTCCTATCTGCCACTGTTAAAATAAACCTACCATTGAAATGATACTGTTCTGAGACTTTTCATTTCTTTGTCATTGGACAAACTTACAAAATCAGTGAGGGGTCAAATAATTATTTCCTCCACTGTATGTAACTATGAATATGGGAAACAAAATGGTAATTACCGCTGTCGGTAATATTTCTTTACCGCACATGGTATTGTGAATGGAGACCATTCTACCACGTACCTATAATTAAAGGGGAACTGAAGAGAGAGGTATATGGAGGCTGTCATGTTTATTTCCTTTTAATCAATACCAGTTACCTGGCCGCCCTGCTGGTCTATTTCTCTGCAGTAGTATCTGATTAAAACCAGAAACAAGCATGCAGCTAGTCTTGTCAGATCAGACTTATAAGTATGAACCACTGAAACACCTGATCTGCTGCATGCTTGTTCAGGGGCTATGGCTAATAGTATTAGAGGCAGAGGATCAGCAGGGCTGCCAGGCAACTGGTATTGTCTAAAAGGAAATAAACATGACAGCCTCCATATACCTCTCTTTTCAGTTCCCCTTTAAGCCATAGGAAATTTGGGCACAGGGTAAAGCTGAAAAACATCTCACCCCGCTCCTGCAAAAGTCCCAGCAGCATTAATTACTATTCCCACTCCAGATCGCAGTGCACAGACGTAATTACTGTCTGAGTGCCGCTATTGCCGCAATTCACATTACGGCCTATGGCGGCGAAATCTCCAGCGCTGCTTTTACTTGCTTCGCATTCTACCAGTGTAATCAGATTATCAGGATTCCTCTATTGTTTGGGCTATCTGTTGTTGCACCTTGTAATACTGACACAATCCAAGGTGTAGCTAAAGCTAGCCATACACTGGTCGATTTGCCATCAGATTCGACCAACAGATAGATCCCTCTCTGATCGAAACTGATCAGAGAGGGATCGTATGGCTGCCTTTACTGCAAACAGATTGTGAATCGATTTCAGCCTGAAACCGATTCACCATCTGCTGAGCTGCCGCCCTCCGGGCCCCCGCATACATTACCTGAAGCCTGGTCCCGGGCATCTTCTCCGCATCCGCTCCCGGCGGGCATCTTGTCCGCATCAGCTTCCGCATCCCGGCATCCGGCATAACTTTCTGTCACTCCAGTGACAGCGGAAGTTCAAATAGAGCGCCCTCTGTACTTCTGCTGTCACTGCAGTGACACAGGAAGTTGTGCTGGATGCCGGGATGCGGAAGCTGATGCGGACAAGATGCCCGCCGGGAGGTGATGCGGAGAAGATGCCGGGAGCCAGCTGCAGGTAATGTATACCTGCGTCGGTCGTACGCCGCTAGCGATGCACTCCTTACCCGCGGCGATCGACGGTATTTTTCCGCACGCCGCGATCGACGGGACCGATCTATTTCGGGCCGAAATAGATCTGAAATTAGCGTGTTGCGTGAACGATTTGACAGCAGATTCGATCCCAGCGATCGAATCTGCTGTCGATCGGCGGGGAATCGGCTAGTGTATGGCCAGCTTAAGGGACCATACTCACACCAGATGAAATTAAGCCAAGGGGGGCCGATAACGACCGCCACTGCCGAGGATCCGGCATATGTAAAAATGGTATAGCGAACATCCATATATAAAAGTTCATATGCAGACTCCAATTTCATACGCTGTGATCCTCCACCATAGACACCCGATAGCATACAGACTCACCAGACAATGTGGCCACTGCTAGACTAACCAAATGTGGACATATCCAGGAAGCCTTGGAGCCTCAGGATCCTGGTGCCACCACATGGGAGGTTGTATAGGCTGCTGAGTAGTTTGGGGAAACTGCAACAAACTTTTATATATGGATGTGCGCTATACAATTTCTACAGACTATTAATAGGTTTACCAAACCTGGTTACAGCACACTCATTTAACTGTATCTCTCAGCTATAGCACTTTGATATGTTTTAAGATCCATCATATGTACCCCCGATACCCCCCAACCGCTCTGCCAGCAATCCGTCTTAGCAGATCACTTCAGCAGAGACAGGAAATAGCATTGTTCTCGCGCACTTACCTCACCCGCTGCGTAATGTCACTCCCGCGCTGCTCTACCCCCCACTGCATAAAACAGCACATCGCTCACTTGCAAGACAAAAGTTAATTAACAACTTAGTGGGGATTATTTAATATCATAATAGATGCACACAAAAAAACTGTATTCAAACAGGTTGCAGAAGATCAATTACTATTTGGTTGCCAGACAGAAGGAAGGAAACATTACAGCGACAGCAGGAAAAAGAAGATCCCAATTACGAAACAGTATTGGAAAAGTAAGAAACGTACAAAGCTGCCGCTTGACCCCTCACCTTCCGCTCCGTCCCAGAGTCACAAACAGCCAGGGAAGGATAGGACGCCCCTTTACAATTATAACTAGATACAAATCCGCTGCACAGCTATATGCCGCGGTATAGTCCGCTTTATTTGAAATACATAAAAGCACGAGTCCCACACAGATATGTAGCTACATGTTTCAGATCAGGCGCAGTCCTTAAAGTGGACCTGAACTCTTGCACTGGACTGAAGAAAAACAGAGAAATGCACCCTGTATGTACTTGGAGAGTTTAGCCATGCCACAGCAGAGATGGCAGATAAGCTTATTTGAAAGCACAGGCTGTCAACAATATGTCTGCTTCCACGGATCAGGATGTAGAAGAACTGCAGATTTATTGCAGGATTTGTATCAGCTGTAACAAAGAAATGTTTTTTGTTAAAAGGTTTTCCCAATGCTTCCATGTCCTCACACGTGGGTAGATGCCCCGCCCACTCTACCCCATAGGACCTCATAATTATAAATTTCAGGTGTTACCGACCCCTCCCCAGTCTTTTTGTCCTCAAGCTCACCTCATGGGTCCTCAACACGGGGCAAGATTTGCCTTTAGATTTTTATTTTGTTTTGCCCTACCTAGTCGCTTAAATAGCGATTTGTTTTTCTCTTACTATGCCCGATATACTATAAACTAGTTCTGGGCTCCTCGTGTCTGCTGGCCTTGGAGGGATGACTCATCTCCTATATACCCGTGCCTATAAATTAGGAGGGTTGGAGGAGTCTTAAGGCGCTATGCAGTACTAAACGTACTGTTATTTTACAGTGAGTGGGAGTTTCTTATCTTTCCCTTCTTCTGGGACTGCTCGGGCTGCACGGCGGACGCAGTGAGATCTTCTTTAGGCCGCACGCGCGGCGACTTCTTCCGTCTCTGCCGCTTGGAGCGCAGATCGTCACTTCCGGTGACGTACTTCCTCCTTCCCTGTCTAGGGAGGAGGCGTAGACGCGTCTCCAGTTCCGCCTGCGTTTGGTGGGCGGGCTGGGGAGGGGCGGCCCCGATAGGCGGACTGATATCTTTTATTAAAAGGACGCACGGAGATGGCGTCCGGCGGCCATTACTCTGTCAGTCTGCTGAGACGGCGAGGGCTGCAGCTGTATGAGCCAGGGCTCCAGAATGGATCAGGCTGCTAGCAGTACACCCCAGGGGGAATTCTCTTCTACTTCATCTTCAGGTAACATGTTGGTTACTTGTAGGGGTCTAGCTCTGTGTAATGGAGACGCATTGAATTTGTTCTAATTTCACTTCCTTTTTTCTCGTCAGCTGCTTTAGCTGCTCCTGTTGCTCCCACTGCACCTCAAAAAGACCAGCACCGGGTAAAAAGGTATGGGCTTTTCAGGTAGGTTCTTACCCAGGTTTTTTTATGGTGCTTTCAGCTATAATGCTGATACGTTTTCCTCATTTTTCAGCCCAAAGAAACATAAGAATAAAAAGAGCACCCGATCAAGATCGCGGTCAAGACGTAGGAGCCCATCGCCTCATTATAGGATGAGAAGCAGATCAAGATCACGACCAAGATTTAGAAGATGTTGGGCATGCGACAGAGAGGCCATGCCAGATAGATCAGTCTGCAAAAGATGCTTTAGAGATCTAGCAAGTGAAAAGGAACAAACACCAATAGATGTGTCGCAGATGATCACCCAAGCAGTGCAGGATTCTATGAAACAATATCTGGCCTCATTGCCTGCTACTCCTGCGCAGCCACCCGAGGATACACATGCACAGACTACAGAGGAGTCTGAGGAATTACCAGGCGGCTTTGATTTTTCTTTAGTCCAACCTTACATTCAGGCAGTTAAGGATGCAATTGAGTGGGACACGGCGGAAGTTGATGAGCCATCAACTAGTACCCCTAAGCAGAAGGAGTATTTCTCCCACCTCAAAAGGAAAACCAACACGTTCCCCTTTATGGAAGAGATATCGGAAATAATAAAGGAGGAATGGGAAAAGATAGATAAGAGGATACCGTTGAATAACAGAATATCTAAATTATATCCCCTAAAACCAGAAGAGACAAAGTCATTTGACAACCCACCTACAGTGGACGCCTCTGTGATACGCTTAGCAAAGCCCATGACACTGCCTAGGGAAAATGCCACATCATTTAGGGATGTTCTAGAGAAAAGAATGGACTCAGAGCTAAACAGGATTTACATCAACACGGGCAATACATTAAAACCAGCGATAGCACTTACTTCCGTGTCAAGAGCTCTAAGAACATGGACAGCCAATATAGAGGAAGCTATCAGGGCAGGCACTGACGCAGATGCTATTATATCAGCCCTAGATGACTTTAACATCACGGCGGATTTCATAGGAGAAGCGGCGGTGGATGTAGTGAGATGTTCTTCAAGAGTGATGGCCTCTTCCGTAGTAACCAAACGAGCCTTATGGCTGAAATCTTGGACAGCCGATTCGTCTTCCAAACAAGATTGGTGCAAGATACCTTATGATGGGTCTAACCTTTTCGGAAAGGAGATGGATGACGCTATTAAGAGGGTAACAGGAGGGAGATCTGGGCTTATCCCTCAGGAAAGAAGAGGAAGAAGATCTATTCCTCAACCATCCAATCGATTCCAGCAATCGAGATATAGAAATGCAAGAAGCTACAAACCAGGGAAAGAATTTAAAAGAACCTGGCAAAGTTCTCAGACCAACCTTCAGCGAATGACCAGGCAGAGGACATCTCCAGCTACACCGGCACAACAGAAACCCTTTTGACGGTGTACCTGCTCAGACCTATCCAGTGGGTGGAAGACTAACTCACTTTTCACAGGTTTGGGCAGAAAATATCAACAATCCTTGGGTAAACCGAACCATTGCGAGAGGACATCGTTGGAGTTTTACCAGGACTCCAAGAAATCACTTCGAACAAACAAGAATACCTGTCCAGGAGGAAAAGAGGCTGATACTAAGCCAGTACGTAGCCACATTAATACAGAAGCAGGCAGTGACCACAGTCCCCGCGGCGGAGCGAGGAAGGGGAGTATACTCCCCATTATTCTTCGTGTTAAAGAAGACGGGGGACTGGCGGCCGGTTCTGGATCTAAGGAGAGTGAACAAGACAATAAAACTGAAGAGATTCAAGATGGAATCTCTGCAGTCGATAAGACCGGCTATAAGACCTTCAGATTGGATGCTTTCCTTGGACCTCGAGGACGCATATTTACACATTCCAGTCCACTCGAGGTTCCAAAGGTATCTCAGATTCGCCATCTCGGAAGACCACTACCAGTTCACTTGTCTCCCGTTTGGAATCGCTACAGCCCCAAGAACTTTTACCAAGACCCTACTAGCAGTGGTAGCCCTACTTCGGGATAGGGGCTTACGAGTTTTTCACTACCTGGACGACATGTTACTACTAGCATCGGACAGGAACACTCTGCTACAACACAGAGGCCTAATGATGAACACACTGAGAGATTTCGGCTGGAGGATCAACTATGCCAAGAGCCAACTGGAACCCACCCAGACAATGGTATTCTTGGGAGCCCTATTTCAGACACTGGAGAACTCCATAAGCTTACCGATAGACAAGATGGACAATCTTATTCAGAGGGTTCAGATAGCAATGTCTTCATCAACAATGAGGGCAAGACAGTGCATGAGTCTAGTGGGGTTAATGACGGCATCGATACCCATGGTAAGATGGGCACGCTGGCACTTGAGACCGTTCCAATGGAATTTCCTACAGCAGTGGAACAGGAGATCACTAAACCAGAGAATTCAGATTACAGCTCTTGTAAAGAACAGCTTGTGGTGGTGGACATCACGGGAGAACCTGAGCAGACACCATTATATACAGACCAAATCCAGGACCACCATTACCACGGACGCCAGTTACAGAGGCTGGGGGGCACACTGTATGGATCAGGTAGCACAGGGACGCTGGAAAGATTCTACTTACAGTCTACCGGCGAATATCATAGAATTGAGAGCAGCCTATCAGGGTCTGCTTCATTTCCAGCATCTAATTCAGGGATCTACAGTCTTAATGAAGATGGACAACAGAACCGCAGTGGCCTACGTGAGGAGACAGGGGGGCACAAGGAGTATGAACCTGTTACAAGAGACGGCCCCTATCCTACAGT
This sequence comes from Hyperolius riggenbachi, assembly GCF_040937935.1. NCBI lineage: Eukaryota > Metazoa > Chordata > Amphibia > Anura > Hyperoliidae > Hyperolius > Hyperolius riggenbachi. Next base: position 241,418,157 of record NC_090654.1, read on the forward strand.
TCGCAGAGAGCAATCTGTGGGACATCACGGCAACCTATATTCCAGGAAAACAGAATCTGACAGCGGACTACCTCAGCAGGTATACACTCAACAACAACGAGTGGAGTCTATCGCAGGAGACTTTCGAGTGGATCTGCAGCCAGCTGGGGGTTCCAGAGATAGACCTCATGGCGACCCCAGCGAACAACAAATGCAAGAGGTTCTTTTCCAGATACCCATACAGGCAATCAGCGAGAGTGGATGCCCTGTCTACCCCATGGAGATTTACACTAGCCTATGTCTTTCCACCAATTCCGATGATCAGACCTTTACTACAGAGGCTTTTACAGGAGAGAGTAACACTGATAGCCATCATTACTTACTGGCCGGGACGCCCATGGTTTCCCCTTCTGTGGGAGTTGAAGTCACAATCCCCAATTCCCCTGCCGAACAAGAGAGACCTCCTAACTCAGGGGATAATCCTACATCACAACCCCCAGAAACTGAGACTGATGGCATGGACATTGAGGGGGAGAGGTTAAGACTCGCGGGATGTTCTAATGAGGTAATTAGTACATTGAGGAACGCGAGAAGACCTACTACTAATACAACCTATCAAAGAGTGTGGAATAAATTCCTTCAATTTTCTAAGGAGAGAAAGTTCAATCCCATAACACCAGAACCCCAGGAAGTGTTAGAATTCCTGCAAAGAGGTATCACGAATGGACTAGCATATCATACAATCAAGAGCCATATATCAGCTTTATCGGCGGTTACAGGAATCTCATGGGCATCACATCCTTTAGTAAAACAATTTGTGAAAGGAGTACTAAGGATTAGACCACCTAAGAAGAATTTATTTCCGAAGTGGGATCTTCCTCTTGTGTTAGACGCTCTCGCAAAGGAACCTTTCCATCCAGCACATAACAGTACGATCTGGCATACAACCCTGAAGACAGTATTCTTGGTGGCCATTTCGTCAGCCAGACGAGTCTCAGAATTACAGGCGTTAGGGGCTAAGGAGCCGTATATGAGCCTATATCCGGACAGAGTCATCTTAAAGAGAAACTCCGACCAAGAATTGAACTTTATCCCAATCAGTAGCTGATACCCACTTTTACATGAAAAATATAATGATTTTCACAAACAGACCATCAGGGGGCGCTGTATGACTGATTTTGTGCTGAAACCCCTCCCACAAGAGGCTCTGGTACCGTACGGTACTCTGGGCAAACTGCCACAATGTAACAATGACACACACAGGAAATGGCTGTTTATAGCTGTCTGTTAAAGCCAGAACAGCTACATAATCTGCCCACAGTAACAATGTCACCATGTAATACATGTCAGAATGTGAATCTGGGAGAGGAAAGATTTTACAATGAGCAAACTCTGACTAAATCATGTATACATAATTATTGTAAAAATTAAGCACCTTTTTATATTAAATTATTTTCACTGGAGTTCCTCTTTAAGACCAATTCAGGAGTTCATACCTAAGGTGGCATCCACCTTCCACCTAAATCAGGACTGGACTTTACCTTCTTTCCAGATGGAGGACAGTAACGACAGTCACCCATTAGATGTAGTACAGGCCTTAAGAACATATCTACAGATTACCTCAGAGTTCAGGCAGTCAGACAGATTGTGGGTAGTCCCCTCAGGATACAGGAAGGGACAGGCCGCTTCTGCAAGAACTATAGCCTCCTGGCTAGTAAAAACCATTCAGGCAGCTTATAGAGCTCTTAACCAAGAGCCCCCACAGCAGATTGTGGCACACTCCACTCGCAGCATGGCCTCCTCTTGGGCTGCATATAACAGAGTACCAGCAGATAAGATCTGCCAGGCTGCTAACTGGTCCAGCATGCACACTTTCATGCGCCACTATAGGGTTGACCTATCAACCCAAAGCTCAATTATATTTGGTAAAACTGTCCTGTCTGGAAATTGAAGTTTAATAAAATTGATATGTTTGCAGTGACATTTCCCTCCCTTCATTATTTTCCTAGTTAACTCCCACGTGTGAGGACATGGAAGCATTGGGAAAACAGAAAATTGTTCTTACCTATCGGTAATTTTCTTTTCCCGATGCTTACATGTCATCACACGACCCCCCCTTCTGAGTTTTCGGTGAGCTGAGACTCACGGAGACTGGGGAGGGGTCGGTAACACCTGAAATTTATAATTATGAGGTCCTATGGGGTAGAGTGGGCGGGGCATCTACCCACGTGTGATGACATGTAAGCATCGGGAAAAGAAAATTACCGATTGTTAAGAACAATTTTCTGTTATTATGCTGTTGTGTATCTTTTAGAGCAGAGAGGACATTCTGGTCCACTTTAAGGTGTCCATACATACATCACTCAATGCATGGCCAGACACTGCACATCGATTTCCAATCGATTTGAGCACCTGCTATTTGTAGCCATATTCTGCATTGCGGGCGACCAAATTTCTGCTCATTATTGATTTTTTTTTTTTCATTCAATTTAGAGTTTTATCCCACCTTAAAGGAATAGATAGGTAGTACAGGTAGTTAATGAACAAGATAGGGACTGTAGGTTCGTTCTTAAAGAGGAACTGTAACGCCAAAACGGCCCCTGGGGGGTACTCACCTCGGGTGGGGGAAGCCTCAGGATCCTAATGAGGCTTCCCACGCCGTCCTGCGTCCCTCGGGGGTCTCGCTGTAGCCCTCCGTGCAGTCCGGGCAGCGGTGACGTCATTATTTACCTTCCTGGCTCCTGCGCAGGCGCTCTGATGCCTCTCGGCGCCGAAGTAGGCGGAAATACCCGATCGCCGTCGGGTCTGCTCTACTGCGCAGGCGCAAGTTTCCGGCGCCTGCGCAGTAGAGCGGATCCGACGGAGATCGGGTATTTCCGTCTATTTCCGTGCCGAAAGTCGCCACAGCGCCCCCGCTGGAGCCAGCAAAGGTAAATATTGAACTGACAGTCGGCACAGTCGCCGGCTGTTCGGAGGGCTGCGGCGAGACCCCCGTGGGACAGAGGACGGCGTGGGAAGCCTCATTAGGATCCGGAGGCTTCCCCCACCCGAGGTGAGTACCCCCCAGGGGAGGTTTTTGTTGTTACAGAGTCTCTTTAAGCTGTTCGTTTGGAACCTGAAGCATAAGATTGAAGAGGAAAATGATTTAAAATAAAATTATTCAAATAAATTTTTTTTTAAATAAACACATGACGTAGCTGAAAATGAATATTACATACTAACCTCGCTGTCAGTTCCTTTCAGAAGCTCACCATTTTCTTCTTACAGTGATCCCTTTCACTTCTGACAATATTTTGTCAGAACTGAAATATACCAATTGCTGTCAGTTATAACTGAATGTGCAAGGTAATGTCCATGCTTCCCTATGGCTCAAGTGGGTGATATTACACTTTAACAGTGTGCAGACCAGTAACCTGTTATGAGGTAATAACCATTTTTAAAAATGGAGGATGGAGAATTCCACTGATCACAGTGGACAATAGGATGCAGGAGAGGAGAAAGAGATTGAGGAGTAGACTACACAGGAAGTAAATATGACCTGTGTATGGTTATTTTGACTTTTTATTTTCAGTTCAGGTTCTCTTTAAAGAGAACCTGTAAAATAAAAGAAGTTCCGCTGGGGGGTACTCACCTCGGGAAGGGGAAGCCTTAGGGTCCCAATGAGGCTTCCCACTCCCCTGTAGCTACAGGCAGTCCAGCGCTGGCTCCCCGGAAGTGTCCCGGAATCCTCCCTTGATAAGCGCTGATTTATTTACCTTTCCTGGCTCCAGCGGGGGCCCTGTTGCGGCTCTCCGCACGGAGATAGGCGAAAATAGCCGATCTTCGCCGGGTCCGCTCAACTATGCAGGCGCAGGAGACTTGCGCCTGCGCAGTAGAGCTGCCCGACAGTGATCGGCTATTTCCACCTATCTCCGAGGCGGAGAGCCGATACTGCGCCTGCGCTGAAGCTGGGAAGGCAAATATTTACATCCCCGCTGTTCGAGAGCTTTATGGCCGCCGCCTTGGGACACAGAAGGATGGGGGAAGCCTCAATAGAATCCAGAGGCTTCCTACCCCCGTGGTGAGTACCCCTCAGGGGAGTTTTTTTTAGTTACAGGCTTTCTTTAAGTCGGAACACTGCGCCCTCTCTGTCTCCTGTACCTTGTCTGTGCCTCCCTGTGTTACCTCCGCCCCCTGTACCTGCTTATAAAAGTTTTAAAAGCCATTTTTTGTTTGAAAAAATGATTTTCGCAAAAAGTCCAATTTCAATTTTTTTTGACTTGTTCCCACAGAATCCCAGAATCCATGCCGTTTGTAAGTCGGGGACTATTGGTTGATAGTCTCAATTCTTCTTTCTTAGGACAGTATTCAGAAGAAAGAAGCTGCGTAATGCTCAGTAATATGCACAGCGCACAGATAAATACAGGTGTGTTCTGTTCCTATGAGTAAGCACTAGTGTGAAAATAATTTCTATGTGATTATTATGTGCTGTATATGATAGAAGGGATGGGATGGAATCCTGGGGTAAGTATCGGGCAAAATGTTCACAGGATATTTATAGCACACAGCCAGACCAATAATTCAACAAGCAAATGGGCACCTATTATGAACAGAACAATAGCAACCCGATCTGCTAAAATAAAATGTTTGGCTAGTGCAAGTAATGTACTAATTAAACTTGATTGTTTTAGATTTTATATGTTTATTGTTGCAATGCTTCTGGAATCCCAGGACAATATTCAGAAAGTAGAAGAGTACAATATACTCTTTCGAATCAGTTCAAATGAGCGCGAGGGGCAGCAGGGTGTAATTTGGATGCCGGTGTTCGCTATAGTATAGGCGAACTATGGCTATTGGTGCAGTAATTGGGTAATAGGCTCTCAGCTACATTGTAGGCAGCGGGTTATCAGAGGAGTGTCAGAGGATTGGTGACAGGCACTCAGCTATAAAATAGGCATGTGACTGGGGGGGGGCTGGCTGGATTTTCGGAAGAGTGGTGGGGAATCAGTAATGGGTGCTTGGGTGTCGTTTAGGCATTGGGTTATTGGTGGAGCGGGTATATGTAGATAAGGGGGTTTAGTGTTAGCCATATATAGGAATAGCAGTAGAGCGTATAAACCAGCACATGTTCACTATTAACAGCAAAAGAAAACAATAATTATACTGATCTCCCGGTGCTTACACATTTCTGCTTGCGGGGACACAGTTTAAAGTGAACCAGAGACGAAGCACCCTCATGTATTTTAACATATATATTAGTGGGAACATTAGAGAAAACACCTACCATGCTTTCTGTTGTTTGTTTTCCTCTGTGCCTCTCTGTCCCCCTCTCTCTCTTTGTGCACCCTCTGGGTGTCTCTCTGTGCCCCCTGTCCCCCAAGCTGCAGCTGTGCTGGGCATACCTTCCAGCACGAGTCCAGCGATGCCAGTCTGTCCACTTCGCCACCTGCAGGCTCTAATGCACGGCATACTTTCTGTGTCATGTGACATACAGAAACCAGTAAGTTTGCCGTGCACAAGAGCTGGCAGATGGCGAGAGAGGATGGAAAGCGCTCGACTACTGTCAAAAGGTATGTCCAACACTGCCGATGCTACGGGCCGCACGCGCTGAGACTTGGGGGAAGTTTGAAGCCGCTTATTCAAGCTTCCCCCATGTGGAAATAACATCATCTCAGAAATTGCCACTTTGACGATTCCAAAAATTGTGAGCTTTGTGATTCCAAAAATTGTGAGCTTTGTGATTCCAAAAATTGTGAGTTACTGCAGATGGCAATGAGACTCATTGCAAATGCAATCAAAACTAAGCAACCAAATGCAGGCAGAGAAATCAAAACTACTCGGTTGCAGCTCCACTGCAACCGACAGGAGGGATCCTTATACCTTATCTGCCCTCCCCCCCCCCCCCCCCCAATAAGTGTAACCCTTAAAAAGAACCCCTTCTATGCCTAATTCTAACTGCCCCAACGCCTTAACCGCCAATCCGCTGCTTTGACGATAATGTTGGGGTGCCGCCACAGGCACCGTTATAAATAGTGGCTATAGGGCTTGATTCACTAAAGCGTGATAACTGCTATCACAGCAGTTATCATCCGATCTGCCTCACGCGTAAAGGGTTACACTGCGTGATAAATTAAGGTTTGTGCATGATCACGGGCGTGAAACGTGCACGTGATCGCGCGCAAACCTTCGTTTATACACGATCGTAATCGTTTACTTGCGCAAACCTTCGCACGCGGCAGATCGCGTGATAACTGCTGTGATAGCAGTTACCACGCTTTAGTGAATCAAGCCCCTAGTGTGAAATTTGCTATTTATTGGGTGCCCAAATTTCACACTTTTGTCGCTATTTATGGCGCCCAAGTTTCTTACTATAGTGGATGCCCAAATTTCCTGCTTTGGTTGAATGTGGCTCGTCTGTAGCACCATAATGGCCAGAGGCTGAACAGTAACAGAGTCTGAACAGTCACAATGGGCCACACAGTTGCAGGTCTGCTGTCATCACCTCCTTCTCAGGACAGAGAGAGTAAGAGAGAGAGAGACAACCCACACATTGCATTATGAATTCTCAACAGAGAGTGACAGCACAGTGATTTCTTTGTGCTGCAGAGTCAGAAAATACACAACAGGAAACAGGAAGCACTACATACAAAGGCGTGCAAATATAAATATTCATTTTTTTATGTACTGTACACATTTATTTAATTATTATTATTTAACACTGGACTGACTTTTTTTTTTAAATATTGCAAAAACGCTGCATGTAGCATTTTTGCAGCATTTGCGTTTCTGTTGGAAGTAAAATCGCTATGAAAATCGCTCCAGAATCACTAATCGCGATTTATGATGACTCCTTAGCTCTTATGCAGCTAGAGTCACGTGGCAATGAGCTTGCACAATATTACCCTTACTTCCTCCAGTAAGTGCCGCCAGTTATGCCATTAGCGTTACCCACCTTACATTACATTACAGTAATGAGTGTTACTAATGGTAACTCTCCTGAAGACCACTGCTGCTGCTCAGGACCCTTTTTGAAGTGGACCTCCAGACTAAAAATCTACTCAGCAGCACTGTAAAGGCTTGGTGTTTCTTTAACAGTTTCACAGCATCAGAACTTTGTTTTTCTTACCCAAGCCTAATTTTTAGCTACACAGAAGCTAAGCTCCGCCCCATCAAAGAAATCTGCCCGGGCATTTTTCCCCTGATACTGTGCAAAGCATGATGGCATTTCTGATGCTGTTGTTCTTGTTCTGCTGTTTTGCTGCAAATTTGTTTTTTTTAATTTGAGATTTGAAGCCTAGCACACGCAGCTGGGAGGGGTGATCAGGACACAGGACAGTTGGAACTCTGTCTCATGCTCCCTGTCACCTCCTTTCAACCAAAAAGATGGCTGCCCCCATGAAATTGCAAATAGTTGCTTGTTCTTTTTATGCTGGGCATACACGGGTAGATAGTTTGTTATCAATCGAGCCACTAGTGGCTCAAATGATAATTTGCGACATGTCCGATCACCGCGCGGATCGATTCCCCGCTCGATACCCGCGGGCGGACGATAGCGGAAATCGAGTGGAAGATAAGGAAGCGCGAGCGGGGATGCGGCGGAAGTCGATCCGGCGGCTAATACTGCTACCGGGGGGGGCAGCACTGAAACGCGGGGACCCTGAGAAGAGCGAGAAGGATCTATAGGACCCAGAGCCTTCCCTCTCCTTAGATGAGTATATATTTTTTTAATGATTCCCATTCACTTTAAAATATTGGCTGTGATCCCCTTTTTGCACAATCGCGTCCGTACAGAACCTGTGAAAGTACAGCAGCATCTGCGCAGTAGCACCTCGTGTGTCAGCAGCTTCAGGTAAGTGTGCAGCCATGGCCGTACTCGTGCAGGCGCAAGTACACCCACGCTCATACAAAAGGGGGCGCGTGGCCACGAGAAAACGGGGGCGCGCAGGCAGGAGGGCGTGTGAAGCCTTTCCAGGATCCAAAGTGTTCCGTCTTTTTAGGTAAGTATTTCATTCTTTTTTATTTTACTCCGTCTTGGGTACTCTTTAAAGCAATAATAAATTAATAAAAACATCAGCAAAAATGTTGTGCCTTTTAGACGTGCAAACAATGACAAAATCTAAGGGGGAAAAAGGTCTGTGGGATGAAGGTGGAGTGGTGGGGAGAGTTAGACAAGGTTTATTTTTAGAGTCCCACACCAAATAAACAATTCATTCTGAGAGTTACCCATATAGAAGCAATTATAGATCAACCACATTTCTAATAATTGAAAGCAGAATGGAAAATCATAATGATGAGAATACAATAGCGCTAAATTTAGCACGATGTAATCCCACAAGACATGGAAAAGAACAAAAGACACAGAGCGTTCAGTCCCAGCGACAAGAAGCTTAAAGGGGTTCTGTGCGTTACCTGTAGTCTCATTCAATCCTCTTGGAACTTCAGGACAGTTAAAGATAAAAGGTCCGGATCATGAAGAATTTTAGTTTTTAAAGTAAAATACCTCTTGTTTGGAAGAAAAAAGTAATTTCCCCAGTTAAGCTTCGTAGAATGCAAAGATTTTGCCTAAACATTCTTCCAGATCTAGGGCCGGATTTACCATATGGCACTGTAGGCACCTGCCTACAGGCGCCTGATGATGGAAAGGAGGCTCGGCTCACTCTCTAACCAGAGCGCCACCCTCCCTTTTTTTCCCTATGCAGACTCCTGGTGAGTGTGTAAATGAGAGGTTACTAACCCTGCTCTCGCCATTCCACTGTTAAAATCTCCCTCCAGTCAGGGGCACCACAAGCTACTTAATACTGAGGTTCCTCTAACCACCTAATACTATGGGGCACCTCTAGCTACCTAATACTAAGGGGCACCTCTAGCCAGCTATTATGGGCAAGGGAAGTAAGGGAGAAGTGACAGCTGGGCCAGCCAGCACACTTGCAGTGCAGTTTGGTGGAGGTTTGTAGGTTCATGTAGGGTGAAGTCTAGGGTTCCAGGACATCCGTGCCTATAGGCTCCTGTGATGTAAATCCGGGCCTGTCCAGATCGGTTACAGTATAATCTCGTAATAGTAAACTCTGGTATAGTAAACTACTTCTCTAGGTCCCGGCCTATCTCCATTATAAGTCTATGGGAGCAATGCCTGGTACAGTAAACCCGGATATAATAAAACTTTTTGTTATAGTAAACTTTTTTTTGGCCCCTACGTGACGCTGACTCTGGATATAGTAAAAAGTGGGCGGTGAATGCATCGTATGTCAGTGTGAAACCCATGGTAGGCTGCTCTCTTCAAGCTGGTTGCAGGTGAGTTGATGCCTGATAACATTTGTAAGACAAGAAGAATGGCACCAGTGCTGAATGTACAGTACTGTACAAATAAGCAGCCTGCGGGGGAATGAGAAATAATGTGAATGTAAATAAAAGAGGATGCAACTTTCCCACTTTCACTTTGCAATCACCAATAAAAGTATCGTCACAGTTCTCCTATGGGATTTTACACACTCCTGGGAATCTCTTCCCTTGTTAGCAATGACACTCCTGGTAACATGTGGAGGGCAGTACAGGCTTTTTTCACTTGTAGTGCAAAACTAAGGAGAGTGGAGAGGAGAGTGCTAAATCCCGCCCGCAGAGGTATCGGAGCCACTTGCATTACAGATGCGAGTGGCTTATGATTGGCGGCATTTTGAAGAGAGGCTTCATGAATGCCTCAAGTGTGAGCAGAAGGTTTTGCAGGACACGTGCTACAAGTTTTGCCTGTGGAATCGGAGCCATTCACAGGAAGCAAGTGGCAACCTCTATTATTTTTAAGGAGCCCTGGATACTGTACCAGAAATTTGTCCAGCCTGGCTATGCAGCCCTAAGGTATACTTAACCTTGTAGTCCACCAAATGTGCAAGTGCGTATACTGTACTTCCAATGGGAGGACAGAGTTCCTCCTTTGTAGCAGAGAATGTACCAGGGCATGCTGGGCCATTTCTAGGACAATTTCTGATATGGGGCTTGATTCACAAAGCGGTGCTAACTGTTAGCGCGCTTGTGAAAAGCCCCTTATCACGCTTAAAAATCCTTTGCGCTTTAGTGATCGCGCGCAAAGGCCGGTGCGCACAAAATGTCGGGTGCGACAAAAACTAAACGGCGCATGGGTGCGACGTTAATGGCGCGCGGTACTTTTCTCGCGATTCAGCTTGGTGCGTGCTAACTACTTAGCACCCTAGTTAACACGCCCAAAGCCTTTAGGCGTGCTAACTATGTTAGCACCGGTTAGTGAATCAGGCCCATAGTATACTTCTAATATGGTAAACCAGTTTTCCTGGTCCCTTGGAATTTACTTTAAGATTATACTGTATCTCATTTTAATGTGAATATATATACCCCTTACAGGTAAAATGGCAACACTGTGAAGAAATGCACGCAGCCATATGCAGATCACAGTACCAGAAGATTGAGCCATATGCAAACGATTCCGTTTTTGTACGTATCGGGTCACGTGACACCCAGTTTCAGGTGAGACCATATCCTGGAGCTGCGTGACCCAAATTTGTCAATGGAGGCAATTGCCACGCATGTCGGCCATAATGTTAGTACCATCCAGCAATGAGTGACACGATACGGCGCAGGAACATCAGAGAACACATCAAAGAGGGGGTGGACCGAACACACACACGACAGATGCACAGACCGGCAGATACACTAAACAACTTGTCTAGCATGACTGGCAACGGCAAGCCTGCCACCATCAATGAGTGCAACCAAACCATGAGGCTGGGTGTACACATAACATAACATAAAAGGCTGCGCTTTTACTGTTTTTGCTGCATTTGCGGGTTTTTTTTTTACCGCATATGCGTTCTGCGTGTGGTTCGCAAATGCGGTTTGTATGCATTTTTCATGCGTTTTTATACTTCCATTTATGCGAATCACTAGGCAGACAACAGGAAGTGGAAACACATCACAAAACAATTTTTTTGGGAAAAAAACGCAATGAAAATTGCATTCCCATTGACTTTCATTATGTGTGTTTTTGATGCGTTTTTGCATATCATGCAACAAAACCTGCGTTTTTGAAAATACACGCATATAAAACGCATATGCGTTTTTATATGCTTTTTTCCTGCGGCCCATAGACTTCCATTAGCGGCAAACATGCAGCGTTTTCCACAACGCTAGCGTTTCTGCTATGGGTGCACCTAGCCTGCAGCTGCAAGTGAGGCAGGAGAGTGACTTTCATCTTTAAACAATACCCGATGCCATTCATTGGTCCAATTGTGATGACAGCAATCCCGGCGCACACGCACGCACACACACACCATGAGCAGTTTTGTTTTAGGCCCCTTTCACACACGTAGCATCGCATTGCGGTACTCTCTTCCACTGCAGCTTGTTGCAGGGCACATTACTCTCTGTGGCAGGCCACTGTACCTGCAGTGCAATGGAAGTGCTCCGGTATGTCTTTTAATGCTGGCTACTCACCTCATGTATCCTGTATCCTTTAACCCAGAAGAAGGGGACCCACAATAGTATTTTAATGGTAAATAGCAGTACTGTAATTAAAGGGCTCCTACTGTGCATGCGCAAAAACTTGTACTCCCGCTACAAAGGTCCTGAACTCTGAGGGCCCAGACCCAAGAAAACAGAAGAACGAAGCTGCAGGACAAGCCTTAAAAGAATAGTTATGTATTTTTACGCCGGCTAGACGCCTCATGTATTCTTTAAAGCAGACGACACCCAGATCTATTTCCACACCCCTGACCTATCCACCACTACTACGGACATGGTCTCCTCCTGCCTATCAACCATCTCCTCCTGGATGTCCGCTAGGTTCCTGAAACTAAACCTGGACAAAACAGAATGTATGATCTTCCCACCCCGGCCATCCCTGAACCTCCCAGATGTGCATGTCACTGTTAACCACACTACCATTTGCCCGACCTCTCAAGCCCGCTGTCTGGGAGTCACCCTGGACTCCGCACTCTCCTTCACTCCCCACATCCATTACCTCACAAAGTCCTGCAACTTCCAACTCTAACATCTGCAAGATCCACCCTTGCCTGACCTCCGTCACCACCAAACTCCTCATCCATGCCCTCATAATTTCCCGCCTTGACTACTGCAACGCCTTCTGTCTGGTTTCCGTATGACCCGAATTGCCCCGCTGCAGTCCGTCATGAATTCGGCAGCCATTATTCCAACTCGCTGCATGCAGGCTTTGCATTAAAGTCTTTGTCCAGTCTCCATTGCAGTTCACACACACACATTTTAAAGTGTTCGTTATGCAACTGACCACTTTGAACCCTAACCTCAAGGCCCGTACACACGCTCAACCAAACTGCCCGATTGTCGTCTGACTTAAGTCTGTTGGACAACAATCAGGCATGTGTACGCGTGCAAACGACTTGACGAGCGACCGATAAGAGGCGGTTTGCACGATCCAACTGTCGGATCTACTCACGCGACTGTTGGTCTGATATTGTGCAGTTGATGCGTGTATACTAGTCATTTGAACGACTTGCACTTGTTTTGAATGTATAGCCCGTCATTCTGCTTGTGTGCCCAGTATGTAAATGAGTTGGCTGTTTATCCGTCTGGACGTGTGGACATACAGGTCATGCGGTACGTCACGTCATGGAGGTAGTCGTGTGCATCTTCCACGCTGGTTGGACATTTGTACATAGCTTCACACATGATTTATAAATCTGGCCGACAGACTGCAAGTTATTCCTGCAGGCTATTATCAACAATGTGCAAACGTAGAATGAAAGATAAAGATCCTTTTAAAAGTGGAAGTCAGACTAAAAAGATTTTTTGCAGCTGATTTCCAGTGTTATGAATTGGGCAATTAAAAAAAATATATATATATAGAATTATATTGTTCTTCTTTATATGACGGATTTGTGCATTAAAATGCTTAGTATTTTACCGTTTGTTTTCTCTATCTACTTATTATTTGGTAGTAACGTATTTGTTTTTTTTCCCTAAAGACTAAACTCCTAAATAATACAAATATACGGTATGTCATGTTTGTTTACAGCGCCACCTGCTGGTGTGACTGGCAGTTTGGAATATAGTGTGACAACCTGCCTTCTCTGGTCTGTTCTACCTTGCCCAATAGCCTGATCTTAGTAACTGCCTTCCAGTGGTGTGGGTCTAAAGCAGGCATGGGCAAACTTGGCCCTCCAGCTGTTGAGTATACTGGTAGGTGATCAGAGGCGCCAGCAGAATAAAATTAATATAAAATTGTTAAAAATTGCCGGGAGGGAAAGTGGTGGACTTCCCCTCAATAATTAGACACCAAGGTCTGTCATCAAATCAAACGAATACATTTATTCAATAGTACCCCAAAATCTGCAACGTGTTTCGTGGGAACAGACCCACTTCTTCAGGCAATAAAATTTACACAGAGGTGCTAAATTCACTGCACATTGATTGGTGTGTTTGTTGTCCCCCTTTTATTGCCTGAAGAAGTGGGTCTGTTCCCACGAAACGCGTTGCAGATTTTGGGGTTCTATTGAATAAATGTATTCGTTTGATTTGATGACAGACCTTGGTGTCTAATTATTGAGGGGAAGTCCACCACTTTCCCTCCCGGCAATTTTTAACAATTTTATATTAATTTTATTCTGCTGGTGCCTCTGATCACCTACCAGTATACTTGAGTCCACCCCAGGTGGAGGGGTGATCCTACCCCATTTTTTCTGATCTACAGAGAGCGACTTAATCCTGAGTGAGGACAGGTCTAATCTCCTCACCTGCCTATACAGGGCTTGATTCACAAAGCGGTGCTAACCTACTTAGCACGTCTAAAGCCTAGACGTGCTAATCAGGGTGCTAAGTAGGTTAGCACCGAATTTCTGAATCAGATAATTCGGTGCTAACCTACTTAGCACCCTGGTTAGCACGTCTAAAGACTTTAGACGTGCTAAGTAGGTTAGCACCGCTTTGTGAATCAAGCCCACAGTGGTTGCCTGAGCGGTAACCCATGTTTGTGAGTATAACCATCTCACTTATTCATTTCCCTTCGTATCTCTGACATACTACACCATATTGGGCTCTCGATTTCTCTCTTTTCTACAGTACATGCAAGCTCCAGCTGTTGAGGAATTACAAGTCCCACAATACATTGCAGGAGTCTGACAGCCACAGTCATGACTCATAAAGGCAAATGCATTGTGGGATTTGTAGTTCTTTAACAGCTGGAGGGCCAAGTTTGCCCATGCCTGGTCTAAAGTAACTTCACCTTATACAAAGACATGATTTGCATATTCAGCAGTGATACATTGTGGGACACCTCCGAAGCACACTCCAAACTGAATAATCGCAAATACCTTGTTTTAAAGGATACCATGGCTGAAGATAGTACAAGAAACGGGCGGGGAGGGGGGATAGCAGGCATGTATCGAAAGCTGTCCTGCTTTCCACCACTCCCCCTGTTCTCCTCTGACCCCCTATCTTTGCTACCTAAATGCCTCACTGCAGCCTCTTCCAGGTCGAGCATTAGTGCGCTGCTACGACGACCGTGCGCATCCTACATGGCGCAGCCGTGAGCACGCTGTGCATGACGTAATTGTGATGTTATGCACAGTGGGCGAGCGGTATAGGACACAAACTATTCTACCCATTTCTCCAACTATTAGCTCAGGTATCCTTAAAGGAGTTGTCAGGCAATTTTAAATAAAATAAATGCTACTTACTGGGGGCTTCCTCCAGCCCCAAGCTCCCAGGACCTCCCTCGCCGCATCTCTGCAAGCAGCTGTTTGCCGGAGCTCCGACCCGGTCCCCGGCGATGTCGTCAGAGCAACCTGGAGGTCGCTTTGTACTGCGCCTGCACGATCGGCGCTGTCAATCACCGCCACGTGGGCCGGAGCGGACTGCGCAGGCGTTCTGGTCCGCTCCGGCCCAGCGCAGATCGCGCAGGCGCAGTACAGAGCGAACTCCAGGTCGCTCTGACATCTTCGCCGGGGACCGGGTCAGAGCTCCGGCAAACAGTTGCGGGCAGAGCTGCGGCAAGGGAGGTCCTGGGAGCTTGGGGCTGGAGGAAGCCCCCGGTAAGTAGCGTTTATTTTATTTAAAATTGCCCGACAACTCCTTTAAGGAAGGCATAATGCTGGGAATACACAGTTCATTTTTGCCGCAGGTAGATGGCTCAATAGATAACATCCGACATGTCCGATCTCCCGTTCGATCGTTTTGCTGCTCGATTTCTGATTGAAGTGAATGGAAAAAGATAAGAAAAACAAACAGAAGAGAATCGACTGCAGAATCGAGTGGCAAAAACAAACCGTTATTCTCAGCATAACAGAAAATCTAACAGAAAATTGTATGGTGTATTCCCAGCATTACACACTTCTAGGAGTTCTGGTTCATCATAAGCTTGCTGGACAGATTGAATTTTTAGGGCTGGTTGACTCTGGAGCGCTTTTCCAGTGCTTTGGTAATGAACCCATTAGGAAGAATTAACTCTGCAACGTTTGAGAATTGTACAAAATCTCAAACGCGCTGCATGTAGCATTTTCAGAGCAATCGCAATGCGATTCTCATTCCAGGAATCACTAAATGCAATTGCCACAAAAATGGCAATCACTAAGCAATTGTGTGCCCTGATTGCAAGTGTGAGCCGGCCCTTATGCCTGTTTTACTTGCCCCCAGAATGTTAGAAAAAAAATCCAGGTCCAATGATACAGCTAAAATAGGTGTTTACTCCCCAAATATAGCCTGAGGCAGGGAACACACTTGCAGGGCCGTTTTCCTCTGCGCTTCCTAGGTTTCCATCGGGTTTTGCGGTCGCGTCTAACACGTGCGTTTTTCCGCGTGCGTTTCCGCGTTTACATGGCATGTACTGCCATGCAACGTGCGGGAAAAAGCAGAAAACTGTGCGTTTAGAAAACGCGAACAAAAACGCATGCGGCACAGCGTTTCCTGCTCTAGGCTATTAATTTCAATAGCCTCTAAAATCGTGCGCGTTTTGCCGTTCGTGGCAAAACGCACAAAAAAACGCAGGTAGTGTGTTCCCTGCCTGAAGCTAAGTTTCCACTGCTGCTTCCGCTTCCCCGCATGTACATTTGGATAAGGAATCGCAGCTTATAAGCTTGAGGCCTGGAACCCACTGCAAATCGCCATCGCAATTGCTAGCGGTTTTAATGAACGTTTTGTAAGCAACTTCTTGAGCATTTTCTGGCGATTTTAAAATCGCACTCAAATCGATGTGTAGCAATTCATGAGCGATTATGCCAGCGTTTATATACTTTACATTGCAGAAACGCTAAAGCCGTCAAAACGCTGCATGTCCTGCAATAGCGATTTTGCTAATCGCAATCGCTCCAGTGGAATTTGGCCCATCCATTAACATTAGCTGAGCGTTTAGGGAAGTTGTTAGAATTTTGAATCGCTCCCTAAACGCTCAAAAAAAAATCGCTCTAGTGGGTTCCAGCCCTCAGGACAATTTTACACCTGGCCATAGTGATGTAGTGCAGGGCTCCGCCCACATCGCAACGCAGAAAACTTCATTCATATGACCCTGCGGCAGAGTGGTCCAACACGGTCAAATGTAAAGCGTCGCCCCTCGCTTGGTGATGTACTCCCTGCTGAACAGGAAGTACATCACTGGGATTCCCGGCTTTAACGACAGATTTACATCCTTCCGCGAATCTGCGCTGCACTGCTTCCATCAACATATTTAAATTTCCTGCATTGCCCATTGATTCACAGGCATGCCGTCGCCACAGTAACATGGTGTTGGCTTTGCGGTGGTTCATTGGTTGATCGGGAACGTCTGGCGCAACAGGACACGGTAAGTGTGCTAGGCCCCATTGCCTTGCATTGTCGTGTCGGTACCCTGCTACAAACAGGGTAACACAACACACATTTGTCTCACATCTAGACAAAAAAACAACAAGAGGTGGTCAGCAGTATAAAATCGCATCATGCATGCAACTCCTTATAGATTTTGATGCGGTCTCACATTACAAGTGCCATCATATTTCAAAGACGCACACCAACAAAGTGGAAACTCAGCCTAACCCTAATCACACCTCTTGAAACCACTCAATCATCCTGGGCCTAAAGGTGGCCACACACGATACAATAAAATGATCTTATTTTACGGCAATTCGATAAAAAACGATCGGATCTCCCGAAAAAATCGAAAGCTTTTTTCATTCGACTGAAAAATCCGATCGGATTTCCCGTTTTCTTCTATTTTTATTGATCCGGAATGCCAGATATTTTTCTTCAATCTTTCTAAAGATTGTATAGTGTGTGTTAGATTGTCAACTTATTAATATACACACCCTAACAATTTTGTCAGAGTTTTCAATCATTTTTATCATAATTGGGGAAAAATTTAACATACGTGTGTGGTACATTGGTCAGGTTTTTGAAATGTTACAATCAGTCAGAAAAATTGATTGCAATTCTTAAATTGAACAGATATTTAAAAAAAATTGTATGGTGTGTGGCCACCTTTAAGGTGGCCAATAATGAGCCAATCTTTTTCATCCAATTTTACCAAATCTATGTTGTGTAAGGGTAAACTGAGTGAATGTATTGAATGGATAATTTAGGCGGAGCAGTCCTTTGCAGCGCAGGAAGATTTGGGCGCAGCAGGCGCCACCATTGACTATAAATGGAATTACTTCAATAACGCGCTCAGTGAGTAACGTCGGCTCCATCAGAAGACGGAGCCAAAGTTGCTTAATGTGAACCTTAAGTGAGAAAAAAAAATTGAGTTCAACTCACCTGGGGTTTACCTCAGCCCCCTGCAGCTGATCGGTGCCCACGACGAGTCGCTCTGATGCTCCGGGTCCCGGAGCATCAGAGCGACTCGTCGTGGGCACCGATCAGCTGCAGGGGGCTGAGGTAAGCCCCAGGTGAGTTGAACTCAATTTTTTTTCTCACTTAAGTGCCTCTTTAAAAACATAATAATTCAGCTGCCAGCAATTGCTATAAGCCAAATTATATAATTCCTCACTATCCATGGCGGCCTGGAGGGGGAATAGTAATTAACACGGCCTGGACTTGTGCAGAAGCAGGATCAGCCATATACCGGCTGTATCCTGCTCCCAAGTCTACCGGCGCCCACTTCATATGTATGCAATTTAGGCAGTTCCCTTATATTACACAGAAATGGTAAGATTGGATGAAAAAAAATTTATATTGGTGGCCACCATTAATCTCCCTGGCGGTAAACCCGACCTGTGCTCGGTCCAGCCGCCGGGAGCTCAATGCAGAGCAAGGGCGCGCAGCGGGTGTTTTTTCGCTCAACTCCCAGGGGATCCAGACGCAGGCAGCCATTCTACTTCCTCTCCACGGAGGCTCTGAATCACTCTGGTGAGATCGCTGTCAGTGATCTACAGAGTTACAGCGCCACCCGGAGGACGGAGGGAATATTGCAGTGCTGGAGCTGCTGCTAGTTTTCTGGCAGCATGATTTTTTCCTGGTTTTAAGCCTCGTTCACATTGCGTTCCGCTCGCACTAGTGTTCGTGTTGGGCTTTTTTTTAAGACTATTTGCATGGGCATTGTGTTTTTGTGAAAAGCACTTTTCTAAGCGCTTTTCCAGAGCGTTTATTTAGTTCACTCCCTGACGCAAGTTAAGAAGTGAACTCTTTGACCTGGAAAATAATAAATACAATGCATTTACTCTTAAAACCGCAAACGCAATCGCAGCACAAAGGGATTTTGTGAGCGTTTGCGTTTTTCCTATACTTTCCATTGAGGCAAAATCGCCTAAAAAATGGTCCAGGCACCATTTTGCTAAATGTAAAGCTCACGAACGGCGCTGATATCATATGAACCATCTCCTAGAGATTCATTGCACAAGCGAAAAGAGGCCGAAAACGCTCCTAGTGTGAACGAGCCCTTAGGGTCTGAAACATTCGTTCAGAAATGACCCTAAAATCCGGAAATGATCATACCGCCTGGGAGGTTAAAGTTTCACACACACCTGCATTCACTGTTAGGCCTGGGACCCACTAGCAGTGCTTTTGTAAGCGTTTGTGATTTGAGAAGCTCTTGCTAATGTATTTCTATGGGGGATTTTTTTAAAAATCACCTCCCGCAAGTGAGATCACAAACACAGCATTACATTAGCAAGAGCTTTTCAAATCACAAGTGCTTAGATATGTGCTATTAGTGGGTTCCAGGCCTTAGGCTGGATGCTGTACAGACAGGTCAGTGACGACTTCTGCTGTTGCTGTGGAGGAGGGGCGACGTATGGCGCACGATGAAGAGGGAGGGTTAAGGAGGGAGAACAGTGTAGTCAGCCAGGGCTTGGCATAGATGATCAGTCAGTCTGGATCTCTCACTGAGGCCTTGGGGTGGGCCGGGCCGCAGTACACACTATATTCTCAGCACAAGTGGCCCCAAACGGTCGCCTTGGCCAAGAATCATCTAAGGTGTGTATGGAAGCACACTTTGCAGAACTGCATGCATTTTTCAGGACTGTAGAAAACGTGTGCGATAAGTCTATGGGCCGCATAGTACAATTAATATCTCTGCATTTTCCAATGTGTGTTTTTAAAATGCATAACTTGCTTGTTTTTTGCTTACTGTATGTGAATTGCATGCATTTCACATACAATGCTTTCCTATGGGCAAAAACCACATGCATTTTGCATGCGTTTTTAATAAAATAAATATGATGCAGTATTTTTCTCCATTGAAAAGGGGAGAATATTGGAAACCACCAAAACGTATGAAAAACCTAATTGCAAACGCCTACAAAAACACAACCATAACTGGAAAATGCACACAAAAATGCAGAAGCACACAAGGCAGAAAACTCATGCTTCTCTGCACAGACGACAAGTGTTCTCCCAGCCAAACTGAAAAATAAACATACAGTACACACGTCATACCTCTCGCCATTAGCGTAGCTTAGGAGGTCAGTGTAAGTTTTACATTGGGCCCCCTCAAGCACTCTATGCATATTGATGGAGCACCAAATCCTGCCAAAGACAGCTGCAGTGTCAGAGAGGTGCAGGCTGGGTAAGAGTACAGTCTGTTAATGGTTACAACTAATGAAAGCTCATATAGAGATGATCATTCCCAACTTAGTACCAATAAAGAGCTAATAAAGCTGTTGAAAGAGGGCCCCTCTGGTCCAGAAGCCCTGGTGCAGTCGCTGTTTACGTGTAATTAAGGCATTGGGAAATTTGGGCGTAGGGTAAAGCTGAAAAAAACTCACCCTGCACCTGCAAAAGTCACCCGGGTAAGACGCAATTCGGCTGCCAGCTATTGCTTCCGTCTGAATTACACGTTTTTATCATAATTTGGGCTCCGCCTCTTGCTCAAATTACTGCCCGAGCACCGCTATATCCATTATTCCTATTATGGTGGCAGCTGGTGCACCCACATTTCCAGTGCTATTTTTTCCTGACTTGGCGGTCCCTACCTCTGCATCCACTATTGCTACACCACTGCCTCCCGCATAGTCTACTCATAAATTTCTTTCTGGCTGGCTGTCCATTCACCATGGCAGGTGAAATTCTGTTATAGGATACCTGAAGTGACATGATGAGATAGACATGTGTATGTACAGTGCCTAGCACACAAATAACTATGCTGTGTTCTTTTTTTCTTTCTGTCTGAAAGAGTTAAAGGGACTCCGAGCAGTGCAGAAACTATGGAAAGATGTATATCATTTTAAAGCTCTCTTTCTCCTCTTTCCAATGATATATAAACCACCACCCTACGCCTTTTAGTTTTCGCTATTTTTGCGATTGAAATTTCCGCGGCCGCGATTTCAGTGGCGAAAATAGAGAAAACTAAAAGGCGTAGGGCGACGATTTAGGAGTCGCCAGAAAGAGGAGAAAGAGAGCTTTAAAATGATATCCATCTTTCCATAGTTACATTGACATTTTGAATCACAAAAAAAGTTGGGTTTATATAAAGATCCAAAGCCCCCAGAGAGAATTACAATTCCACTTATCTTGAGTGAGGAATTCACGGCTGAGGAACAACATTGGATTAGGGACATATGTGAAATTGAAGGGGGAAACAAAGAGGTGTGGTCCCAGAAAGGGCTGGAAGTCCCGTCACATATAGGTACAAAATCTAGGTTTAGTCCTCAACTCACCCCAGGATCCGCATTAGAACTCTTTTACAATAGAGTTAGAGAGGATGTAAGAGCCCTAGTGTATCCCAAAGCACAACCGAACCTCACTAAAGAGGAAAATAAATCATTAAAGTGGTTGAAAAAACAGAATGAGGTGGTGATCAAACCTTCTGACAAGGGGGGCAACATCGTATTATGGCCGACCTCCATGTATGTTAACAAATGCATGAGCCAACTGGAAGATGGTGTAACCTACAGTAAACTCAGAGGGGACCCAACTGAGAAATATCTAAGTCAGTTAAGATCGATTTTGAGGAATGCTGTGGAGGAAGGAGTGATGAGCTGGACTTCCGCCAACAAGCTGATCCCCCTCAACCCTCGTAAGCCTATATGGTACTGTATACCAAAAATCCATAAAAACCTATCTTGCCCCCCAGGCCGGCCAATCTGCTCCGCCATCGGATCAGTCTTCGAAAATCTGTCACGCTTTTTGGATTTTAAACTACAGCCATTGGTAGAAGCACTGCCCTCCTTCACTCTCGACTCCACACAAGTGCTCAACAAACTTCAGGAAGTAGAATGGGAAGATCAGTTTCAATTAGCAAGCATAGATGTTACCTCATTATATAGCAGAATACGCCATGCAGACGGGTTAGAGGCAGTTCGGTACTTCCTACCGCTGCTTCAGGAGAGCCCAGAGGAGAACACATTCGTCCTGTCTGGCCTGGAGGCGGTCCTGACCGGTAACTCCTTCCTCTTCGACGGCCAGTGGTACCATCAGGAGGTTGGCACTGCGATGGGGACCCCGGTGGCCCCCACCTATGCCAACCTCTTCATGGGGCACTGGGAACTTGAACATATATTTTCCGGGAGGGGGGGAGTTGCCGCTCGGGTCCGCCTCTGGGCCAGATATATTGACGATATTCTCATTATCTGGGCAGGCAAACGGAGTGAGTTTGATAGTTGGATATCAGCTCTAAACCTGAATGATGTGAACCTCCATTTAACCTCGAACTGGGGTGGAAATAGTATTGAATTTTTAGATTTGAAAATTGAAGTCATCAACAATCAAATTACTACAAAAACCTTTAGGAAAAGTACGGCCTCAGACATGGTTCTACATGGAGAAAGTTTCCATCCTAAGCAATTAAAAAATAGTTTACCATACAGCCAAATGGTCCGGATGAAACGAAACAATTCAGACACACAGGAAGGAATCAAACAAATAACAGAAGTTAAAGATAGATTTGCTAGGAGAGGATATGGAGATGAAACATTGAGGAAGGCCTTGAATCGTGTACACAGTGTTGAAAGGTCGACTCTACTGCAACCTAGCCAAAAAAAGAAAAGAAATGGCTTTTTCATGCACTTTTCACACTTATCAGTAGGAGACATCATTGCAGACTCCATAAGAAGAAATTGAAGTCTTTTACAGAGCAATCCTCTATTAAGAGACAAATGTCAGGAATTCCCTTGCATATCGTATACAAGGTGTAAGAACTTACGTGATGAGCTTGTGCATAGTGAATTCAAGTTCCCTCAAAAAAGAACGTGGTTGAATCAGTCAAGGGTGGTGGGCACGTATCCATGTAGTAAATGCATTTACTGTAAATATGTGAAAAATGGTAAAGGTTTTATGCATATGAATAAATGGTACGGAAGTAAACACTTTTTTAACTGCCAGACAGAGATGGTAGTGTATGCAATATCATGCCCATGTGAATTGATATATATTGGGAAAACCACGAGAGCCATAAAAGAAAGGTTTTCAGAACATTACAAATCTATTAAAAATGGGAGAGGAGCGAAGAGGCTGATAGACCATGTTAGGGAAAAGCATAATGCCAACGCAGACTGTCTCAAGTTCTTTGGAGTGGATAAAATAATATCAAATTCCAGAGGTGGGGTTGATCAAGACCGTCTACTTTTACAAATTGAAAGCAAGTGGATTATGAGGCTTCAAACTGAAGGCCCAATGGGCTTTAATGATAAATTGGATATGGCTATCTTCTTACAATAGGTGGTACCATGATAAATTGGGCACTCGGTGGGGAGTTTTCTCCTCACCGAAGGTCCTTCGTTGAGTCCACCAGGGTGTTATCTAGCTCTGCCTGCTCTTGATAGCCTATACAGCTTGACTGTTTGACTTTCTCTCCTTATATATGACTGTTATGTATTTATATGCTTGTAGGACAATGATAGTGACCTGCGCAGGGTTCCAGTTCCTGGCCCTGAATTTTGGTCACATTTGAGTCCCTTTATGTATCACTTAACCTATGCATATGTGTTCATTGCCATGAAATGTTAGGGGTGAGTCTATGATATAGGAGACATTCCCCTGGAGTTGCATCCAGGGTGTGTCTCTGTTTTGAGACACCCTATATAATGATATGGGATGTATGTATAGCATATGACCAGCATAACTCCAGAAGCAGTTCGCTCAGGTTGATTGCCTGGTTATTTTAACACATGCTCTTTTCCTTTTGTAATTTGTATGTCTGTTTGTATGTTCCTTTTCGAACCAAGTGGGTCTTTTATGTGTTGCAAAAAATACCTTTTCACTTCCCCCAAGCTGTGTCACCATTTGGCCACCAGGTGGTGCTAACAGCCACCCACAGTGTACGCATATGCGCATGCCCATCTCTTTGTGGGCATTGATCGTTGCCGCACGTCACTGCGTGGAGCGCAATGCGCTCCACGAGTGGGACGCGGCGCGAGACGTGGCGGTGTGGCTGCGATCGATGCGCCATTTCCGGGTTACGTCACGTTCAACGTGACAGCGCCCGAGAGCCAGCGCAGGGCAGCAATATGGCCGCGATATGCGTGTCATCGCCACAGCGACCCGCTGTGGCGTCACTCATTACGCGACCACGCTGGTGGTCACCGCCCATGTACAGGTGAGATGACGTGGGTGAGTGGAACCCTTCCCACATTACAGGTAAGCGTTGTCTTGCCTCTCATCTGCTCTTATATACATAGTATATATGATAGGTTAGTTTGAATTAAAGGGTGGAGCACCACTGTGGCAATTGGTGAATGGGTGGAATGCACGCTATAAAGTCCCACTGGTTACGACATGGGGTGTTCGGTCTCGAGAAAGCCCTGATTTGGGGGCGAAACGGCCGTCGACTATACCTCCGCACCTCTTTGCTGCTGCAGTGACTGGATAAGTAATCTTGGTGTATTATTTCTATACTACGTTTTTATGCCATTACAAAGCCTTGTCTTTTTTTAATGAAGATGATTAAAAGTTGTTTTTTGAATATTGGATGAGCTGCTCCTGGGATTGCTTTTTCTCTCTTGCTACTGTTACATTGTATTACACAGGGCGACTTTTTCCGAAAGTCAGCAGCTCCATTTTGCTGAATGGAGCTGCTGACACTGGGGAAAGTGTCGTCCTGTGTAATACAATGTAACTATGGAAAGATGGATATCATTTTAAAGCTCTCTTTCTCCTCTTTCTGGCGACACCTAAATCGTCGTCCTACGCCTTTTAGTTTTATCTATTTCCGCGATTGAAATAGCGGCCGCGGCAATTTCAATCGCGAAAATAGCGAAAACTAAAAGGCGTAGGGCGGCGGTTTATATATCATTGGAAAGAGGAGAAAGAGAGCTTTAAAATGATATGCATCTTTCCATAGTTTCTGCACTGCTCGGAGTCCCTTTAAATATCAGGTATGTAAGTCCTGACAGGAAGTGACTACAGTGTGACCCTCAATGATTTTGAAATCCAACTATAAAACACTTTCCTAGCAGAAAATGGCTTCTGAGGGCAAGAAAGAGATGAAAAGGGGAGTTTCTTATCCTTAAGGCTACTTACACACCAAGATGTTGCATTTTAGGGGACGTTATGGTCGCATAACGTGCCCCTAATGCAACGCCTGGTGCTCTTAGATGTGGACGTCAGAGTGAGCCACGTTGTGCAGCTCACTCTGGCGTCCGTGATGCCGCGATGCATACTCTTGGACGCATAGTCCCGCCAGCCAATCGCCGCACAGAGCGGTGCTCCAGGAAGTAAACAATGCACGTCACACCGTGCAGTGAATATTAATTAGCCATGTGCCTGGCCGATGAGGAGGAGGGAAGACCTCCTCCTCCAACACTACTGAGCATGTGCACACGCATAACGCCGTAGCATGCAGCACATTGAACTGACGTCCTGTGTTACAATGTAACAGCCCATTGATCTTTCATTACTGTGCGGTGGGCTGCGTTTCAGGCTGCACTAACGTGCGCCTGTAACGTCTCACTGTGAAAGCAGCCTTAATCTTAAAAATGGTGCTGACCCTGTAACAGCGGACACACACACACAAACTCAAGGGGGACAGGCCCAAACAGGGGGACAATGCATGTACAAAAGGCCTGTAGCTTCCAAAGAAACAAGTACATCTAGATCTAGTTGAAACTGGCAGGAATTGTTAGAAGAAATGGTGAGCTTGTGAGAAGAATTGACGGTGAGGTAAATACACTGCTAAAAAAAAAAAATATAGGCCTTGTTCACATCACATTTTGTGCACAATTATTTTTAGCGCCTCCTGGTGCTTACCTGCGCGTTGCGATTTTTTTGTAAAGCGCTTTTTAAAACGCTTTAGCAGAGCAATTCTGTTTTTTCACCCTGAAAAGAATAAATACAATGTATTTATTCTTAAAAGCGCTGGGGAAATCGCTATACAAAGCGCTTTTTCAAGCATTTTGCGGTTTTCCTATACCTGCCATTATAGGCAAATCACCCCCAAAATGGTACAGGCAGCGCTTTGGTGAGCGGATCGTAATCGAACTGCTCAGATGTGAACACTCTCATAGTGAATCATTGCACAAGCGCTTTTTGGGAGATTTTCAAAATCGCCGGTGCTTAAAAAAATCCCTTAGTGCCCTTAGTGTGAAAAACCCTTAAAGGGGTTCTGTGTAGGTTAAAAAGTAAAACAAGCTGACACTTACCTGGGGCTTCTATCAGCCCCCTGCAGCGGTGATGTCCCACACCGTCCTCTCTCGATGCGCCGTTCCCCGCCACCGGCAGCGGGCACTATTCGTCTGATGACAGACGAATAATGCGCGCTCCCGTTCGCGGCATTGGGAGCTTACTGCACAGTAAAGAGTTTTCTTGTACTGTGCCTGCGCAGTAAGCTCTGATGACGCGTGCGGAAGCGAGAGCTCAGCCGCAGTGTAATCACTCGCGTGATTACGCGGGGAACGGCGCATCATGAGAGGACGCGGGACATTGCCGCTGCAGGGTGCTGATAGAAGCCCCAGGTAAGTGCCAGCTTGTTTTACTTTTTAACCTACACAGAACTCCTTTAACCTCCCCGGGGGTAAGCTCGACACAGTGTTGGGCTAGCCGCCGCAGGGGATCGCATGGCCCCAGGATGATTTTTGGCTCTAAAATGTTATTTATATTCTTCAGCTAGCACTTCACTAGCTAAGTATGCCCCCCCCCCCCCCCCCCCCCCCAAGTGCCTCCGGTCCCCTCTGATTGCCGCCGGTATACGTACCCCCATGGATCCCGCAGCTCCTGGCTTTGCTATAGGGAGGATCGGGACTGCGCATGACGTCATGTCCGATCGTCGCCATAGCGACAGTGAAGCTGCTTGAAGAAGCTGTGGGGATCAGAAAGGACCAGAGGCACTTGGGGGGGGGCGCATACTTAGCTAGCGCAGTGCTAGCTGAAGGGGATAAATAACATTTTATAGCGAAAAATCCATCCTGCGGACGCAGTCATTGATACTGCGTAACGCCAGGGAGGTTAAAGAGAACCCAGGGTGGGTTCTAAGCATGCTAACAGCATACAGAGGCTGGGTCTGCATATACTGCTCAGCCTCTGTTGCTATCCCGAACCGCCCTAAGCCCCCCCCCCCCCCCCCCTGCGCTCTGCTATGCCCTCATAAATCACCCAGCCGTGCTATCGACACACAGTGTGTCGCAGCTGGCTGTTTACTTCTGTACGTGTCAGTCTCGGCTGCTCCCCCGCCTCCTCCATAGCTCCGGTCCCCGCCTGCATCCCTTCCCTCCCCGCTGATTGGAGGGAAAGGACGCGGTCAGGGACCGGAGCTATTGAAGAGGCGGGGGAGCGCGAGACTGACACAGAAGTAAACAGCCGGCTGCGACACTGTCAACAGCATGGCTGGGTTATTTATGGGGGCAAAGCAGAGCGTTGGGGCTTAGGGGGGTTCGGGATAGCAACAGAGGCTGGGCAGTATATGTAGACCCAGCCTCTGTGTGCTGTTAGCATGCTTAGAACCCACCTCGGATTCTCTTTAAAGAGGAGCTGTCAGCCATACTATCTCAGGAGAGAAAAAAAAAAAAAGCACATATATAAGTAGATAAATACTTGCTCTACTAACATAACATATGTATTGCACTGTCCACGTTATGATTCCTGTGAATTTTATAAAGGAAAAGTAGAGAATCCTATTCTAGACAGTTTCCATATTTACTGTGGCTATTTTGAAGCCAATCATGATGTAATATCCACCCTTAGTCTCCTCTGCCTGATTTGCCCGCCCTTCACTATAGAAAGTGCATTGTTTCAGCTTGAGAAATTTTGGCCAGAGAGGAACAGAGGTGTGGGAGGGGAAAACAGGAGACAAAGAGGCTTCAGCCAATCAGGCTGCATTAGTTAAAGAGACACTGAAGCGAAAAAAAAAAATATGATATAGCGAATTGGTTGTGTACTATGAATAATTACTAGAAGATTAGCAGCAAAGAAAAATATTCTCATACTTTTATTTTCAGGTATATAGTGTTTTTTCTAACATTGCATCATTCTATAATATGTGCAGATTACACAACACTCAGCATTCAAAATGAGACTTTCAGAGCAGTTGTGAAGTAATGACCTCTCCTCTAGCAGAGGAAAAGTAAATAGTCCAGGAACAGTTGAGATAATAAAAGTCAGAGAACAGCCCTCTCCAGGACTAACTTAGTCGGAGAGCTTAATGGCTTGTTTGCATAGAGATAACAACTGGAGTTTCTCAACTCTTCCTGTACTGGAAACCATTACACTGATGTATCTGATCTTAATGTTTTATTTCTTAGCTGTGCTACACATACAAATCATTATATTTTTTTTTTCGCTTCAGTGTCTCTTTAAGTCTAAGGGGAAAGTAGAGAAGCAAAAAAGGACAACCCAGCATGCCCTACAACTTCTTTTGTGTAACAAATTTTCTGTGTACCTAAGAGTCAGGTAAACAGGGGAATTATATTTTAACAACAAGAAAAGTAACAGTGATTTTGACATTTGGATTGCCTGATTAGCATCCTTATTACTTGTTTACCAGATAAAAATAAAGAATTGATTTTATGCCCGACAGTTACTCTTTAACTTCTTAAAGGGATACTGTAGGGGGGGGGGGTGGGGGGGGGGGGGGGGGGGGGGGGGTCGGGGGAAAATGAGCTGAACTTACCCGGAGCTTCTAATGGTCCCCCGCAGACATCCTGTGCCCGCGCAGCCACTCACCGATGCTCCGGCCCCGCCTCCGGTTCACTTCTGGAATTTCTGACTTTAAAGTCAGAAAACCACTGCGCCTGCGTTGCCGTGTCCTCGCTCCCGCTGATGTCACCAGGAGTGTACTGCGCAGACACAGACCATACTGGGCCTGCGCGGTGCGCTCTTTATGACATCAGCGGGATCGAGGACACGGCAACGCAGGCGCAGTGGTTTTCTGACTTTAAAGTCAGAAATTCCAGAAGTGAACCGGAGGCGGGGCATCGGTGAGTGGCTGCGCGGGCACAGGATGTCTGCGGGGGACCATTAGAAGCCCCGGGTAAGTTCAGCTCATTTTCCCCCGACCCCCCTACAGTATCTCTTTAAGGACCGCCTCACACCAATGGGCGTGACCACGGCAGCAGCCCCAGGACCGCCTAACGCCAATTGGCGTCAAGTCCTGGGGCTGCAGTTTTCCAGTGAACGGCCGAGCACATGCGCGATCATTCTCTGCCGCTTCATGGAACGGAGTTCCGTGAATAGCCTACTAGCCACCGATTGCGGCTAGCAGGCTGCTTGTAAACGTAAGGGGAAAGAAATCCCCCTTTTTTTTATTACAAGCGTACAGCGCTGCCGGGGGCCGCAGCACTGTACGCGATCGCCCTCCTCTCATAGGCTGGTGCGGATCGCCGTCCTGTTCCAAATTAGATGACGGAAGGAGAGGGAGGGGGACGGGGAGAGAGCCTCGCTGAGGCATCTGAAAAAATAAATAAACAAAGCCTGTAGCGATCTGACCCCTCTGTCAGCATGTCCCCTTAGGGACGACAACAACAACAACAAAAAAAACGCTGGACTGTGCAGGTGGCTGAAAAGCCTGCACAGCCCAGCACTGCAAAAATGAGCCTGGTCTTTAGAGGGGGGTTACCACTGCGGTCATCAAGTGGTTAAAGGGAACCCGGGGTGGGCAGATGGGACAGAGCCATGTTCTCTTCCTCATAACGTGCCTCAGTATCTCGCCGCCGCACTATAGCCCCCCCCCCTTCCCCCAAAGATTAGCAACAATATTTGTCGCCATCTCGGAAATGAAGACAGGATAAGGATTCCCTGTTCAAAATGCCCGATGGAGCGTTCTTACAGGATTTCCAGAGCCGCCATTGGACAGCTCTCTCTCTCTGGCCATGCTCCCTGGATGAGAGAATGAATCACTCAACCCAGCATTGTAACTGATAAGTGAATATGGGCCACTGTGGCCCACAGGAGTGGCGGTTTTTGCGGCTACCTGATCCACCCAGCCCCACGGATCAGGTAGCATACTTTTTACAAAAAAATTGGAGCCCACATCGGGCTCTCTTTAAACAATAGAATGTAACTCCAAGATCGGGCTGGTGCACACCAAGAGCGCTTCTGAGCACATTTTAAAACACTTGCGCTTCAAAAAGGGCTTGGCTAATGTATTTGAATGGGATGGAGCACAATAGAGCAATGTGCTTTTTTCAGCAAGTCCAGCAGCATTATTGCTGATTTGAGGCATTCAGCCTCAATGTTAAGTATAGGAAAGGGAAAATCATTCTAATCTAGGGCTTAGAGCAATTTTTCAAAGCGTTTTTGTTACAGCTCTACTGTAACAATATAAAAACGCTACATCAAAATGCTCCAAAAATCGCTAGGCACATGCCTAGAATCGCCTTTAAAAAAAAAAAAAAGGGCTGAGCGTTTGCTTTTATGCTAGCGCTTTTTGGTGTGCACTGGCCCTCAATCACACTTCTGTGAAATCAAACTGTTCACTTAGGAAGCAACACTGATTGACAATCAATTTCACATGCTGTTGTGCAAATGGAACAGACAACAGATGGAAATTACAGGCAGTTAGCAAGACATTGCCAATAAAGGAGTAGTTCTGCAAGCGGTGATCACAGACCACTTCTCTCAGTTACTCTTCTTTCTGACTGATGTTTTGGTCACTTTTGAATGCTGGCGGTGCTTTCACTCAAGTGGTAGCATAAATCAGAAGCTACAACCCACACAAGTGGCTCAAGTAGTGCAATTCATCCAGGATGGCATATCGATGCGAGCTGTGGCAATGTGGTTTGCGGTGTCTATCAGGGTAGTGTCCAAAGCATGGAGGCGCTATGAGTAGGCAGGTCAGTACATCAGGAGACGTGGAGGCCATAGGGCAGCAATCCAGCAGCAGGCCCACTACCTCTGCCTTTGTACAAAGAACAGGAGCAATGCCAGAGCCCTGCAAAAGGACCTCCAGCAGGCAACAAATGTGCACAAGTCTGCTCAAACGGACTCCATGAGGCTGGTATGAGGGCCTGATGTCCACATGTGGGGGTTGTGCTTACAGCCCAACACCATGCAGGACATTTAGCATTTGCTAGAGAACACCAGGATTGGCAAATTTGCCACTGGAGTCCTGTGCGCTTCACAGATGAAAGCAGGTTCACACTAAGCACAATAGTCTAGAGACGCCATGGAGAATGTTCTGCTGCCTGCAACATCCCCCAGCATAACCAGTTTGGCAGCGGGTCAGTAATGGTGTGGGGTGCAATTTCTTTCAGGGACGCACAGCCCTCCATGTGCTCTGGAGCGGTAGTCTGACTGCCATTAAGTACAGAGATGAGAATCTCAGACCCCATGTGAGACCATATGCTGGTGCGGTTAACAGTGTTCCTTTTAATGCAACAATGCTAGACCTCATACAGCTGGAGTGTAAGCAGTTCCTTCAAGATGAAGGCATGGATTCTATGGACTGGCCCACCCGGTCCCCAGACCTGAATCCAATTTAGCACATCTGGGGCATCATGTCTTACTCCATCCACCAACACCATGTTGCACCACAGACTGTCCAGTGTCCAGAAGTTTGGTGGATGCTTTAGTCCAGGTTGGAAGATCCCGAATCATCAGGAGCATGCCAAGGCATTGTAGGGAGGTCATACAGGCACATGGAACACACACAGCCTCGTTTTGTCTTGTTTTAAAGGACTCAAAGTTGGACCAGCCTGTCGCTTTTTTCCCCCCACTTTAATTTTGAGTGCAACTCCAAATCCAGAACTCCATGGGCTGATGAATTTGATTTCCATTGATCATTTGTGTGATTTTGTCATCAGCACATTCAACTACGTAAAAGAACAAAGTTTTTAATAAGAATATTTCATTCAGCTCTAGGTGTTCTTTATTTGTTTGAGTAGTGTATGTCATGTTCATGTGTGGATACATTATGTGTACACTTTAACCCCTTGATACTATCTTCCTGCAGCTTATCCCAAACCTTGCACCTAAACCCTTTCACTACCTAAACCCAAGGAATAACTACACTTTCTTGTAGGTTAACATTTAAACCACAACTGAACTAAAAAAAAAAAAAAAAAAACCTGTATGTGTATTATTGATGGTTAATAAAAAAAAAAAATTTAAATAATGAGACTCAAGATAGTTCTATGGGCTAAATTTTTGAGACTGAAATTTAAATAGCAATCATGCCAGTCTGATGAAAAATCTGCTTCATTCAGCTCCCAGAAAAGGGAAATCCACTCGTCACAATAGAATTCCATTCAGGTAGTTTGTGCTGCGGAGAGTTGTTCCGACAGACTACATATCCTGCTAAACTCATGGTCCATTTTATTTCACTTATTTTCAGAATCAGAATAAGGTTTATTTCGCCAAGTGCGGCAGATGCCACACTCAGAATTATTTGTGGTACACACAGGCAATTGGGCATAGTGCAAAAATTGACAGACAATTCAAACAGTGTAACAGACTGACATTGTGCACAGAAAGGTGCATAAGACAGGTACATAAAACAGGTGCATAAAACACGGACAAGAATAAAATTAAAGGTAAGCGTGGCGCTATGGTGACCTATGTGGCAGTACTGCAGGGTGACCAGGGGGCCCTGCTGGAGGACAAGCAGCGTCAGGGGCACTAGTTTAAAAGGAGCACTGCTTGGGGGGGGGGGGGGGGGTGGGGGGGGGGAAGAGTTCCTGTACCTGGAGGCCTGGATGTTTTGGTGGGAATAGTTCTGTAACGGCGGCCTGAGCGCATGCGGATGAAGAAGCGACTGCCGGGGTGGTGAGGGTCTTGCACGATCCTGTTTGCCCTGGTTCTTAGCCTGGTTGCATGGAGGAGGTCCAGTGGAGGCAGGGGTGACCCAATGACTCTTTCTGCAGCGTTGATCACCCTTTGTAGTTTGTGCCTGTCGCTTGCGGTAGCACCTGCGTACCATACGATGATAGAGGAGCAGAGGATGGACTCGATTGTGGCCGTGTAGAAGCTTGTCATCAGCTCCTGGGGCATGCCGAACTTCTTCAGTTGTCTCAAGAAGAACAACCTTTGCTGGGCTTTCTTTTGGCATATGGTGGTGTTTGCTCCCCATCTCAGGTCGTTGGTGATGGTTGTACCCAAGAACCGAACACTAGATACTCTTGCAACTTCAGTGCCTTCGATGAGGATTGGATTGAGAGGGGGAGGGTGCTTCCTCAAGTCCACGATCATCTCAGCAGACTTTGCCGCGTTTAGGACAAGCTTGTTGCTCTTACACCAGTTACAGATGCGCTCGATCTCGCTCCGGTAAGCGTGTTTATCCTCACTGCTGATGAGGCCAAGGATAGTGGTGTCATCCGCAAATTTAATGACCTTGACACAGTCTATGGTTGAGATGCAGCTGTTTGTATACAGAGAAAACAGGATCGGAGACAGTACACACCCTTGGGGAGCGCCGGTATTTGTGGTTCTTTCCTTGGAGCAACAGCCGCCAAGCCTAACAAGTTGCTTTCTGTTTGTGAGGAAGTCCTTGATCCACGCGCAGAGAGTATGATCGACACAAAGATGCACTAGGTTGTCGTACAGGATGTTTGGATGGATAGTGTTAAAGGCAGAGCTGAAGTCCAGAAAGGATTCTGGCGTAGGTGCCAGGCTTGTCTAGATGTTCCATGATGAAAGACAGGCTAATGTTGATGGCATCCTCAATGGACCTGTTGGCTCTGTAGGCGAATTGAAGTGGATCAAGGAGAGCTTCAGTGGCGCCTTTCAGATGGGTGAGGACCAGCTTTTCAAAGATCTTTATGACAGTTGAGGTCAGGGCCACAGGCCTGTAGTTGTTGAGGTCCGTGATGCCCTTTTTTGGGGGGACTGGTATGATGGTGGACCTCTTGAGGCAGGTGGGAACTTTGCCCTCCATCAGCGATTTCTGAAATATGGTGGTGAGGACAGGGGCTAGCTGGCTGGCACAGGTTCTCAAACAGGAAGAGGACACACCGTCTGGGCCAGGGACCTTTCTGGGATTCAGCTTTTGGAGGTGCCTTAGAACATCAGCCTCCAGGACTGCCACTGGCCCTGAGAAACCATGGGCCCTTTTGGGAGGGGTGGAAGTAGAAGGCACGCTAGGGGTGGTCGCCTGGGCCCCAGGATGAATGGGATGGTGCTCAAACCTACAGTAGAACTCGAGTTTTTCAGCTAGTTCGAGGC
Source organism: Hyperolius riggenbachi (assembly GCF_040937935.1). Classification (NCBI taxonomy): domain Eukaryota; kingdom Metazoa; phylum Chordata; class Amphibia; order Anura; family Hyperoliidae; genus Hyperolius; species Hyperolius riggenbachi. Next base: position 241,452,036 of record NC_090654.1, read on the forward strand.
TTGGGTGCACCTGTTGGGGGGGGGGGGGGGCGGTTTGAGATTTGTGGCTGCTCTGAGGCCCTTCCAGACTTCTCACGGGTTGTTGGACCTGAGGCTGAGGCCCAGCTTGTTGGGAGCCTACAGGCCATGGGAGGGTGACAACCGGGGAGAAGGGGTGATTTGATAGTGAGCCCCATTAGGTTTTTTCTTCCTTTGAAATGCATGCCCTTTGATATACCCTGTGTATTTTATCATTATGCATGGCATGCTTGATGTGATTTATACTTAAAGGGAACCTTAACTGAACGGGGGTAAATAGTTTCAATTACCTGGGGCTATTATCAGCCCCCTGCAGCAGTCCTGTGCCCTCGGAGCTGCTCTGGAATCCTCCAGTCCCCCGCTGCCAGCTAGTATCGTTTAACGACTCACCAGTCGGACGGCCGCCATGCGTATTATTGGACGCATTCCCTACTGCAATTAGCGCTGTTGCGGACCGCAACGCATACAAAAATACGCGTTGGCGCATATTTACGCGTGCGGAATACGGTAACGCGTTATTTGCAGTATTGAATGCATCCAATAATACGCATGGCGGCCGGCCGACTGGTGAGTCAAAAACGAAACTGACAGAGGGGGACTGGAGGATTCCAGAGCGGCTCCGAGGGCCCAGGACTGCTGCAGGGGGCTGGTAATAGCCCCAGGTAAGTGAAACTCCTTACCCCCCCCCCCCCCCCCCCCACCCCCCCCCTTCCAGTTAAGGCTCCCTTTAACTGAGCAACAAATATTGACCCCCCAAAAAAAAAAAAATAAATAAAAAAAAAAAGTTATAGCAGCATAGGGGGCGATATACAGGCTGGGAACGCGAAGAATCACTCGCGTTCCCATGCCTGTCGGCCGGTGACGGCCAAACCGGAAGTGTTCGCCGGCGGGTCCTGGAGCGTCAGAGCGGGGCTGCGAGGGCACCGATCGGCTGCTGGGGGCTGAGGGAAGCCCCAGGTGAGTAAATCTCATTTTTTTATAGTTCACTTAAGTTTCCCTTTAAGCGGTCTTATGCTGCATACACACTTGAGATAGAAGTCTTTGGAAAAGGCAAGATCACAGACCAATTATACCCCATTCCGTGTAGAGCCATACTCTACACAGTCTATTCTATTGAGCTGCACTCCCCATCAGATAAAATCTTTGCAAGATGCTGCACACAAAGATGCCCGTACACATTCAAAAGATTATCTGCAAAAGATCTCTTCCTGCAATAGATCCATTCCTGCAAAATGCATTCATAGTCTGAGATCTGCAGATCCTCATACACACCTGGTTTAACAGGCAATCATCTGCAGATCAGATCCACCAGGATGGATTTTCAGATCTGCAGATGATTGCCAGATATGCAGATGAAGTCTGTTAAACAAGGTGTGTATGATGATCTGCAGATCTCATAGACTATGAATGCATTTTGCAGGAATGCATATTTTGCAGGAACAGATCTTTTGCAGATAATGATCTTCTGAGTGTGTACGGGCATCTTTGTGTGCAGCATCCTGCAAAGATTTTATCTGATGGGAGTTCAGCTCCATAGAATAGACTGTGTAGAGTATGGCTCTCATACTACATGGAATGGGGTAAAATTGGTCTGTGATCTTGCCTTTTCAAAAGACTGTTATCTCAAGTGTGTATGAAGCATTAGTTTCAGCCACGAGCACCAGTTATCTTTCATTGAAGCTAGGCCAGCACCTACTTTTTTTCCTCGTCTTTCTGGGCAAATCAATAGACCTTAGGGCCTGTACACACTGCTGCGCTTGGTTTTTAAAAACGCATGCGTTTTTAAAAATCGCAAGGTCTTTTGAAAAAGAATGAAAATCGTGATGACTTGTACACACTGGTGCGATGCGTTTTTTAGAAAAAAAAAGCAATCGCAGTGCCTGCTGCGCTTTTTTAAGCGCAGCGCTTGAAAAACGCATTAACGCATGCACTTTTCAGAAGTCAGTATCCCAGAAGACTCTGAAATTTCCTGATTCCTGTTGAAATGTAAACTAGAAAAAAAACAAAGGATTCTTTAGCCAATCAGCAATTACAAGAAAAACGCATACGATGCGTTTTTAAAACTACATGCACTTTTAAAAACGCATGCGCTTGCGATTTTGCTTGCGTTTTTCAGTGTGTACAGGCCCTTAGGTAGATTTTTTTTTCCCTCAGAGTGGAATATTTTAACAGAATACCTTAAGGGCTTGCGCTCCCCCCCTTACAGTGTAATAGCACACAGGGAGACTATTGTCTACACTATACTGTAGAGCACTAACTGGCACTGTAAGATGCCTCACCTATGGGCAAAGATGCCGATAAAGCTAGAGAAACCAGCATAAACTATGACCTGTCCTGATGCCCACTGCTTTCCCCCCCCCCCCTCCCTACTTCATCCAAATGACATATGCAGAGCGCTCCTGGCCACAGGCGCACACTTAGACCTGCGCAGCCCCGGCCAGCGCAGTAAAGCCAGACTCGTGACCTGATAGATTTAGTTGGGGGGGCTAAAGAATGGGGGGGGGGGGTTAAGGAATTAAGATAGTATATGCCTACTCCAGTTTCTCTAGCTTTATTCACATATGGTATACTTTAAAAAAAAGCAATGCTCTACAAATTTAACTCTGCATGCAAAAATGGTTCCTGTCCTTCCATCTAGTGACAGGACCTGAGGAGTCATATTTAAGCAAGTAAGTGAATCGTAACTGCCATGACCAAAAACAAAACCTTTATTCACAACTGTAGAAATGTGCACCAAACATTAGAATTTAAAAAGGAATTACATGCTATAGACAAACCAAGTCTGATCATTTATGCATCTTTACTTAGTGAATGTTAGTCATAGACCAAATCACCATAGTAAGAAATATTGAAGCGTACAAAAAGTGTAGCATGATGTTCAGCTAGTACAGCTCAGTCACATACATGTTGCACTTCAGGCATACAAAGCAGAAGCAGGAAGTGAACAGCTGCTTGCCAAAGTCATTTTAAATGGCGTCAATATCAATGTCATCCTCTTTCTCAACTTTGGACTTCACAGTTTCCACTTTAGGAACGCTCACAGTTGTGGAATATACAACCTGCAGGGGAAAAAAAAAAAAAAAGTTATAACTATTTAAACTTCACAAATCATACCGTGCACAAAATAAACATACACAAATCAATCCAATTTTTGGATGCATTTGTTCAGACATCAAGGTGGGGCCATTTAATTCCAAGGAAGAATGGGGGCATCACTGCTGATATTCAGGGCCTGTGCCCCTAGCAACACATCTTGTCTGAGCAAGCGGGTTTCCTGTCACAGCCCTAACAGGTTTTTGCAGGACAGGACCTTACTGCATAGTAACTAAGGATTACTGCTGACAGATTGACTGAACTGCATTAGCTGTGTACTCTTCATTACACAATCTAAAATCATGCATATGCCTAAAACTGTTCACATGGCAGTGGGATGATCAATGCGATGAATATTTCAGAGTTTATGCAAATGTAAGTAAAAGCAACTACATGCAGCTTGAAAATTGATAAAATCCCACCCAGGGAAGTGCATACACATTTACATAAATGCGCATCTCATTGATCAACTAATGGGCAGTGCTCAGCATGGCTACTGACTATGGAGCAGTGTGGCACCATTAAATACACGGCAAGTAATAAGCACTGTGTATTTGAATACATGGTACTGAAGACCAGGTGTAGTGAACAGCTACATTACTGTACATGGAAGCCAAGGTAACAGGGCTTGCAGAGCAGCGAGCACCAGGATTTAGTATCACAATAATAAAACACCACTGTCAGCAGTAGCCTACCTGCCCCAAAACAATACAGAATAGGAAGTAATGAAAACACTAAAAAGAATAGACAGAAGTGTCAGCATTACAGTATTGTTTGCCATACAAATATCTCACCTCAATATTCTCATCTTCCTCATCCTCTTCTTCACCAGAAGACTCCTCTTCAGCTTCTTTCAGCCATTTAATGAAAGGCTCTGCCTTAGTTCTAATTTCTTTGGCAAGTTCTTTAGAGACGTATTTCTTAGATGGCTAATGGAGAAAGAAGGAAAGAAAAACCCATTACATAGAGCCCTTACAGGTACAAGTTTTATTACAATATATAAATATGGTTGAGCTAGGGCTTTAATATTTAAGCTAGCCTACAGATCCCTCTAATATAAAATTAATTCGAGGAAATACAGCGTTATTCATCGTGAGGTGTGCAAATCATTATCTTGCAAGATACCAGATGACATTTGTGCTAATCAAACTTGGCGGGCGGGGGGGGGGGGGGGGGGGGGCGCTTCCAAATCAGAACTAGTTTAGCCAAACCACTGAGTCCTCAAACAGAGTTCATGTTTCATAGCTAGTCAATGAAGGCAAGTTAACCTTGGGGGTGCCTTGGAACCCAGTATTTTAAGCGGAACTGAAGATAGATTAAAAACTATTGCACTTACCTGGGGCTTCTGCAAGCCACCAGCAGCTGTCCTGTCCCGCGCCGGTCCTCCACGAGCCTCCGTTCGCCCATTGCCGCTCTGTTTCTCAACTTGTAAGTCGAGGCCAGCGCAGCCCTGCCAAGCATATACTTTTTACACGTTCCTGTCTGCAACGTGAAGTAAGGATATGCATGGCCAGAGCCGCGCAGGCCCAGCTACGAAACCAAGAGTAGCTGGGGAGGGAGAACGGAGGCCCGTGGAGGACTGTTGCCGGACAGGACGGCTGCTGGAGGCTTGCAGAAGCCCCAGGTAAGTGAAACCATTTGTATTCCATCTTCAGTTCCACTTTAAGCAGAGCAGAGCCCACAGTCTAAAAAGTTGGTCTTCACCACAGAGTACAGGTGGTGATTTGTACTGGTTGGTTGAGACTGCTAGTTTGTTGAGTTCTGGACAATCGAGCCTTTACTGTATTATGGAGTTAATGCCTTTAACCCAGAGAGGTCGATTCACATCAAGTCCATTCCCTTATGGTTCATACCTTCTCTGCCCAGCTGAAGATAACCTCCTCCTCCAGGAGATCTGCGTCATACATTTCCTTTAAGATATGTGGAATTTTGGAGACCAGTTGTGCCTGGTGAATACTCACAACACACTCAAAGCCATGGAGCAAGTACCTCTGGGCTTTCTTATTGTTGTGGCAGAACTGAAAAAAAAAAAAAAAAAAAAAATTAAAAAAAAAAAATTAAAAAACACACTTCTTTACAGACATACATGAACAATTTACACCAGACATTGAGGCAGGGATCACACCAAGCAGAATTGTACGCGCTCTCTCAGTAGTGCACTCCTGAAAAACACATGCTATTTTTAGTGTGTTCCCAGCCTTAACACTGGCTTTCATACAGCATTATGAGAATTACTGTGACATATTCAGCATTAACCTTTTACAAATTAATGGAAGTTGCTGGAGGAGACTGAGGCAAATGTTTTTTAAGCACAAAGTCCACAGTTCATTGAAACTGTACTTGCTTTCTAAATAAAGAAAGAACTTGAGAAAACTGGCTTATTGAGTGTAGGAATTGACTTCAGTAAACTCAGATCTTATACAGCTGACATACAGTTGCTGTAGGCATTTCATCTTTTCATCCATTCTAGGTTTCCTCCATAGCAAAATATAGATTATGAAGAGGCGGCAGCATCCATTTGCTCTACCATCATTTCATGCACCTAAAAATGTGGGCGCCCAGAAAAGCAGATGTTCGTAAATTAACATATTCTAGAGTTGCCAATATTTACTAGTTTTCTTCACTGGAGGGGCAAAACAAAAAAAAAACAAAAAAAAAAAAAAAAAAACCAAACAAACAAAAAAACACAACACCCCCACACACGATAATTGACTACAGCTAAACATAACCCTATTCGCACAATGAACCTCCCACTGCTGGTGCCCAGCCTTAAATGACCGGTGCAAAGAAATTCTTCTACTTTCTAAAGCACCATCTACACTATACGATTCTTTGTGCAATTCGATCACATCTGGCATGTCCGATCGGGACTCGATTCAATTTGCCATTGTTTTTAACGGCAAGTCGAATTAAATGAAATCCCAATCGGACATGTCGGATTTAATCGGATTGTTAATAGAATCGTAATTCAATAGCACAAAGAATTGTATCGTGTAGATTGGGCTTACGATACGCAACAGCATAACCACCTTTAAAGGAATACTGTAGGAGGGGGGGGGGGGGGGGGGGGAAATGAGTTGAAGTTACCCAGGGCTTCTAATGGTCCCCCGCAGACATCCTGTACCCACGCAGCCACTCACCAATACTCCGGCCCGGCCTCCGGTTCACTTCTGGAATTTCAGACTTTATAGTCTGAAAACCACTGTGCCTGCGTTGCTGTGTCCTCGCTCCCGCTGATGTCACCAGGAGCACACGGCACAGACCATACTGGGCCTGTGCAGTACGCTCCTGGTGCCATCAGCGGGAGTGAGGACATGCAATGCAGGCACAGTGGTTTATAGACCGGAGCATCGGTGAGTGGCTGCGTGGGCACAGGATGTCTGCGGGGGACCATTAGAAGCCCCGGGTAACTTCAACTCATTTTCCCCTGACCCCCCCCCCCTACAGTGTCCCTTTAAAGGAAAGGTTCAGGGAGGGTGGAGGAAAAATAAAAATCAATTTCCACTTACCTGGGGCTTCCTCCAGCCCGTGGCAGGCAGGAGGTGCCCTCGCCGCCGCTCCGCAGGCTCCCGGTGGTCTCCGGTGGCCGACCCGACCTGGCCAGGCCGGCTGCCAGGTCGGGCTCTTCTGCGCTCCAAGTCCTGGTACTTCTGCGTGTCACGCCGGCGCTCTGACGTCATCGGACGTCCGCCGGGCTTGTACTGCGCATGCGCAGTAGTTCTGCGCATGCGCAGTACAGCCCGGCAGACGTCCGATGACGTCAGAGCGCCGGCGTGGGACGCAGAAGTACCAGGACTTGGAGCGCAGAAGAGCCCGACCTGGCAGCCGGCCTGGCCAGGTCGGGTCGGCCACCGGGAGCCTGGGGAGCGGCGGCGAGGGCACCTCCTGCCTGCCACGGGCTGGAGGAAGCCCCAGGTAAGTGGAAATTGATTTTTCTTTTTCCTCCACCCTCCCTGAACCTTCCCTTTAAACACTTCTGCCCAGGAGCAATATTCACATATCAGTGCTTTCCTCAGTCATTCGTCAATAACTTCATTACTAATGATCTATATATTTAGTGGATAATAATTTTGTTAATCACCTTATTTTCTATGCGTTTTAATAAAAAAAATAAGGGGGGGGGGGGGGGGGAGGGGACCAAAAGCAAAACACCATTTCTCCGTTCACATCCATTATAGTGTTACAATAAACAGTGGTAACTTAAGTAAAACCCACTAAAATTTTATTTGCTTATCCATTCTGGTT